>NW_015112797.1:242997-275350 GCF_001443285.1 Poecilia latipinna | reverse complement strand
AAAGGCCCGGACAAGGTTTTTTTTTCCAAAACTTGTTTATTGGGTTTTTTTTTGTTTTTTAATTCTTTTTTTTTTTTTTTTTTTTTTAAGGATTTTGCCACAGAAAACAGAAAAAAATTTATTTCTAAACCAAACTTAAAAAGAAAAAAACTAAAGTAATAAACAGCAAATCTTTATTAGATTTTTGTTAAACTAAAATAAGTACATAAAGGTGTATGCTGGTGGTTGGAGGGATTACAGATTAAAACGGTTGCGAGTTTTAATGCACTTAAAGATCTCCCCCATATTTTGCCTGTACATCACTAAATTCTAAAAAAAAAAAATGTTCAGTTTCACTTGATTGGTGGAGCTCTATCTTCAAGCTGCTATGACTCAGGTTATCTCCTCCAATAATGAGCCTACAGCTGGCTGCTTATTGGACAAGCTGCGGTAGCTATAGCTTTTTTTTTTTTTTTTTTTGCTTAGTTTTTGTTTAGCATTTTTGCTAACTTTTAAAACATTTGTGCACTAGCTTCCCCTAAAATAATTCTTGCGAAAAAATTATAAAGCACTAATTTACTTGCTTTTTTTGTAAACTTACATTTGAATAAAGTTCAACATCTGCATTGACGTTTTGCTAACTCACTGTTAAGAATTCTTAAACACGTCATTGACACATGGTGTCAACATGGTTGAATTTAGCATTTTACTGCATTTACAATAACTTCTGCTAAATAACGCATTGGTGTAGTGCTTCAACTTTAGCAGAACTAATGTGTATGATTATTGCTTTAAGTTTAGCTTGGCTAACTTCTTAGGTATTGGTATTTTTAGGTCTACAGCATTCCTGTCTCTGATTACTGCACAATTTATTAGGCTATGGGCATGTTAAAGCATTTTTACTGTTTAATTTATTATGTTTTTTCATTTATCTTATTTCATGTCAACATCACCAAATGTATAGCAGGTTTTGGTGAGCCTGAGCTGCCTGATCCACTACGGTTGACTTTTGGCAAGAGGTGTCCTATCACCTGAATATGACCTTTCTCACTAGACCGTGCAAAACACCAGGTGGGATATGGAGAACCTCCGACATGCTTCTCACATTGTCATCTAACTAAAAAGACTTAAAATCTTTATATCTTTTTGCTACTTTGGATTTTATAGACTAAAACTGGAAGTGTATGAAGCTGGAGCTCCAGCAGCCAGACAACAGTCAACTGCTTAAGATATTCTGTTGACTACATGATAACTATAGTTGTAAAACAAATTGATCATACTTTGATTGATAGATCTTTTATAGGTTTTCTTGCCATGACAGCCAAACTTGTCTTTCTTGCTAGCACAGGTCAGTTTAGGAATATTCAGTGTAGTTAACAGGAAAAAGTCTCAAGATCTTGGTTTACACTTACTAGTTTGTCTGCCCAATCAAAACATGACAATTTATGTAATAAATTATGAAAACCTTTCACATTTTTATCATTTTGCTGGCTAATCTCTTTCAACATTTAATGGCATATCAGCTGTCATTTTTGTAAAATCATCACGAGTCACAAATAACTAGTTAATTTCACACACAAGCGACTACTAATCACTTAGCTTGCTCACACATTGTCCATGTGCATCTCTGCGTCTGTCGTCTGTGTCGCCTGAATATGTCGGCGTTTAGTCCAGCTTTCTGCTAAGAAGAATCTCCAAGATTTCAGGGAAACAAAGGTTGTACAGAGAGCGGAAACTAGATTTATATTCAGCACCAGCTCTGAATAGCAATTCTCAGCATACTGCTAATTGTTTGATGGATAGTGCGGGGCCATTTGCATTTATATCGGACCACAAAACGCCTCCCGCCTATTTAGATCCCATATTTAACTTCTGACACTATAGCAATGGTCACAACTGCCCAGCTAAGGTCTCAGGAAGTGTTTTTAACAAAGGGTGCCACTGTTTATCCTGCAGGTGGTGTCTTTAAGGGGTTGGTGTGAGGGAGGTTCTTTTGTGCAAGGAAGCAGAGATGTCTTCATTTTGCAGCGGACGCTTTTGAAGCATTGATTATTCAGGTTAAGTATGAGGTTATCCTGATTTTTAGCTCACTTTTGAGGTAGGTATGATTGGGAAGCTAATAAGTCTACATTATTTGTGCTAAAATCCCACTTATTTTGGTACGAAGAGGCTCGAATGTAGATGCTTGTACCAATGTTAGTTCCAATATATTCTTTATCCCTAATATTTTTGTTGCTGACTTTTTTTTAAATTTATATAGAAATAATAATAAAAAAAAATCACTAAATTCATAGTCATAAATTTGCAGGTACTTCTCAATAAATGAAAAATTCTTTGTTGATTTTTTTTTTCACCCCTTTCTGTAATTTAATTTAACCATAAAACTTACACATATATTGGTAAACAGAGAGATTTATTATTTTGTGCTAATTCCAAATTTAAACTGACGAAAACCCAAAGTTTGGATTCTTCATGGTGGAAACGGTCATGGGAAAGTCTGCTGTCCTTACAGTAAGGCACTCTCTCAGATTTTATTGTCTGAAAGTTTTTACTTGTATTTGAGAGAAATGCCACTTGTCAACTGTTGGCATCCAGCAGTAGAGACACACTGATTATATTTTATTTCTTGCCAAAAATTGTCCTGTGAGTAAAAACCCCAGAAATGATGGCTTGAGTTAAAAGAAAGCAGAACCCTTTAAATATTGTCCACATTTAGCTGTCCAGTGTGGCTGTTAAAAACTGCAGGTTTTTATCACAATTGCACTACAAGGGCAGAGTAGTTTATGGGCAGTTTCCTTTCTTTTGAAACTGTCAGTACTTTAGTTTCTTTGCTGCTGCAGCTGAAGTTCTGTCTTCTGTCAAGGTGTTAAACCAGATATATATATTTTTTTAACGCAGCAGGCGAGGTCCAACCCAGCATAAAAAAACAACCATGGACACCAGGTAGACTTTCTAACCTGCTGAAATTTTAACCTTAACTGTAGATTTTAAACTCTAATCGACCTGCTCTAAGCTTGTAGCTTGGAGGAGACGTTAAAGGAAATTTCCCCAAGGATTGAAGGCTCTCAGTTTTTATAATGTTTAAATGAGCAGTCCCTTCCTGCGAATATGCATTTCAGCAGCACCGCTGTAACTGATTGATTTCACTCTGGTTCTTCCTGCAACACTTTTTATTTGTTGGACCACATCCCTCCTCTGCAGAGCTCACAGCTGCAACACATTTCCTTTTTACATCCTCAGACAAACCATAATCTACCCTGGTGCAGATAATGAAATTGAAAAAGGTGGAGTCTGCAATTGCTTTAAGGAGAAAAACAGACCATCCATCATTTCTTTTGTCTTTCAAGAGAGACCTCAGTTGATTTTGGATCATGGCAGAGATACTCGGCTGGTTTCTGGCGCAGCTTAAGCTCTGCAGCTCAGGCTTTAGAGGAACTTCTACTTTGAAATAAAAGCACGATTCTTATCTTCATTTTTCAGAGATTTCAATCAGTGGCGCTTTGTTTTTTTTTCCACTGGTGTTCGCTAATAACTTTTCTAAGTCTTTGTGAATGCTCTCTTACTAACCTTTTTTCATTACTTCAAGGCACTTCTCACAGTCTGCCAACTCTTATCTGGAAACGATAACATTTCTTTTGAATTTGTCCGCATATAATTTATCACCTGTCTCATTATAAGAACTTTTTTTTTTTTTTTTTTTTGGTTCATTAAAATAATTCAGCAGTTTTGAACACAGCAGCATTGTGAGAAGTTGCAAGCAGCTCCTCAAGATGCACGAGTCCTGAACTGGAGGATATTTGCATCTCATATCATCAGTCATTGTGAGCAGTTTGCTGAAGCCCTTGCTGGGTTTCCCATGGTCTCAAAAGTACATCTCATTGCATAGGAGCTGATTAATAATGAGGTGGAAGGTCTCTGCAGAATTTTAGCCAAAGCACTTAGCGTGGCCCTTTGGAAACAAAAACAATGCACTTTTACAAAGCATTCTCAAAAACTTTGGGAAGCTGCTTGTTTTCCGCCCTCTTGCATTTGCATCAAGGATCTCGAGTTAAATTTGAAAAAATTAGCAGCTCCGACATTTGAAATCTTAGGAGCAGCTGAAGTGCTCTTGTGGCAGCACAACCCCCAAACACACACCCTGACCTTCCCACCAGCCCCTCGCTCTTCATGTGGCCTCGAATCATTAATCACCAGGATCTTTTCAGCTGTCAATACATACAAGAAGAGACCCCCAAAGACAACAATGATGTCTCAAATGAAACCCTTTTCTTTTGTTTTTCAGAACGGGAGCAAATACAGTTCACTGAGGATTACTGTTACTGCTCTGTCCGGCACAAACCTCATACTGTATTCATAAAGAGCTTATCTGGTGGAGAAATCCTTGTCTGAACAGCGCAGCATATAATGAGTAAAAAAAGTCTCCGATCCGACTGGATTAGTTTTGATCTCTTGTTGAAAATAGTTGTGTGTCCTAGAATGAGTTGTAATTCATTTTCGCTTAAAGGGGCTGGGTGATGTCGAAGCAGAAGTGTAAACTAAAATATTTATGGGAATTTAGCCATGAAGCTGCATTTGAAAAAGTAATGAGTAGATCTATTAAACTACAGTAATAATGTTTTACAAATTCATACATCTAGACTTTATTTTGTAAATGGACACAATTTCTAGAATATGATTTTTTTTTTATTTTTTATTTTTTTTTGGAGGTAGGAGTGCACCGATTACCGATTACTATTTTTCTGGCCAATCGCTGGTCTTTAAAAAGACAGACCTGCTAATTTCATTTTTGGCTGACACAGATTTTATTTTATTTTTTTTTTTTTTTGAAAAGTCGCTGAATATTGTGGCAAAGTTGCTAAGTGTCCAACAGTGGGGTGACTATTGTTAAGTGAGAGCAGATGTGACCTGGTGGGCAGGTCTGTCAGGCAGCGCTCTAACGGCAGAGCAGAAGGGGACCGTGGCTGATTTTCAGACGGATAAGAAAGGTGGAAGAGATCAGTTTCTCATTTAAGCATCAGCTGATCACAGAATTCCCAAAATTAAATGGGAAGTATTATGTAAAATAAACTTTTTTTTAATATCATGTTATAATGTTATTCCATCATCAAAAACATACCTGGACTGTTGCTTTTAGCATTTCATTCATTTTTGAGGAATCCTTTAATCTCTGGCAGCCATAAACATTTGTTCTCACCAGCAAAACTTCTACCTTACACAACCCTTGGCCCCCCCATGTGCCTTCTCCCCTCAACTCCTGCAGACTAGCAGCAGTAGCAATTAGCAAACCCCTGGTGGAACTGCGGGTTTGCTGAGCTTATAATACAAACTATATTTCAGTCCAACTCTCCTCAGAACAGTTGTAAACGGCATGGAGGAGCATTGTTGTGATGCAGTACTGAAGGGAAAGTATCACAGAGAGTAGGTGATTCTTAAAGAGACAGAGAATAAATTCTGAGGAAGTCAGATTTCTTTTAAGTTACATTTGATGTGTACAATATGTTTTAACAACTGAAGGTAACATAGTTACTTGATTGGTCTCTAAAAAGGCACTATGTTTCTGGAAAATACATAATGCCGCCCCCTTAAGGATTTATCAGTACCCGATTTATCAATGTCTTCAAAAAATAAACATTTTTATTTTTTTTAATACAAATTTGAACCACATTTTGTAGATTTTAACCCTTTATTGTTAAAATAAAGGGTTGTGGTTGATATGACAAAAGCTTTGCAGTTAGCTGTACTTAAGCTTTAAATAAACAGCCTCCAAACTTTTAATACAGTTTACCCACACATTGACATTTGTTAATCCAACTTAATATCCTAAAGCACTTGGTCACTTTAAATGAGACGATTCCACGGCCCCCATCACTAAACTACTGTACAATTATGCATCGATTCATCCTATGTTTCACTGACACTGCATTTTTTTCTTTTTTCTTTTTTTTTCCGATATTCACTTCAGTATTTTGTCCTTGAAGGCAAGTGGGGGGGGGGGAAAATGGTGCATGGCTGAATGCTAAAATTTCCTCCCTCTCCTATTGATCTTATCCTGGGTGTGCTGTTTGGCAGTTGAGGCTTTACGATGCAGATTTTAATCACCTCTGCTGGTTCACAGTGGCCCCTGGATGTGTCTGGCACCGCAGCTCTCGGGCTCGGGATGATTTGTGGCGTGTAAACAACACAATTCAAGGCAGGACACCTGCCACTTTTTCCACACGCCGGACACCCAGCATTTTCTGTGCGACATATGAACTGCAATATTTGTGGGAGACTCGTGTCATGAAGTTTATAGGTACATGATTTGTTGTGTCGTATTTTATTAGTGGAAAGGCGGGTGCAGTGGACTGAGCCATTCTAAAACCTCCAGCTGGGAACATGTATGTTTGTTAAACAGTTTGTGTTTCGGAAGTGACTCATCCAAGTGGTACTCTAAGTGGCGTTTGGTTGTGTTTAAGTAAAAGGGTTTTTCTTTTAGTTTCTGTAAACATGATTTTAGATGTTTGCTTCCGAGACATGAACATGTGATATTTTTTAACGATACAAATCCCTTTTTGCTGCTTTCGCAGTTGCAGGTCTTTTGGGTATTTCTCAAGCCAAGTCAGATTGGATTGTCTGTTAACATCAGTCTTGAAGTTGAACCACAGTCAGTTGGATTTAGGTCTGGACTTTAACTTTTAATCATTGCTTTGCAGTCCTAGCTGTTCATTTGACTTGTAGGAAGGTGAAATGTTCTTACAATCTCTACTCACAGGTTTGATTTTCTTGTAGGATTAACCTGCCTTTAGCTCCATCCACCTTCCTCTAAAATCTTACCAGTCTGTTCTGAAGAAACATCCCCCAGCACGATTCTCTTCACTCCATGTTTACGGCTGGTGTGATGTACAGAGTAAACTTTGCACTACGTATTGCCAATCTTCAAATTATGATTTGCTGAAATCTGTTTTTTAATTTGCATGGAACGACGTAGATGTCACACAGCGGCGGAATATTTATTGTCACATGATTATAAAAAGACAAACAAAGATAACAAACAGAAGCACAAATAATAGCGATGGCCTTCTATGGGGTATTACCACGTCTGGCTTCTTCTGGTACAGAATTATGACGCATGTCTCACATCAACTACGTAAAAGTCGAATAAAATGCGACATGCCTGTTCAGACTGCATACACTTTGAAAACCATCTGCTATGAATCTGATTTAGCATCTCACGTGGAAGTGGCACAGATTAGATTTTTGGGTGGTGAAAAGATCAGAATTGGTCCATTCAGATAGCCAGGAAAAAGTCTCATATGGGCAAAAATGTATATCATTTGCATCACATTTACCTGCTATGTGAACGTAGCCATAGTGTTTTGCACATGACACCAAAAAGTAGCATTTTGGGTTTTATTGTACTAAAGAACCTCCTTTTGCGTATTTGTCTCCCCTTCACTCCTACTGCCAAACTTCAATGAAGCGTTTTATGAATTTCTTCCAACGAAATCCAGATTTGTAAAATGTGGAACTAGTAGTTGTTCTCATTCCCTGGTCTGTCTGCAGGTGGACAACCATACACAGAAGTTTTAGTTTTTTCAATATGTAGGGGTGTGAGTACACTACCTACTTGATTCTTCCATACATTGAATATACGTTTATTTTTAAAAATTTGTTGTATTTTTCTTTTCCAGAATCGCTCAAACTGAACCGGAGTTACGACCCACATTTTCATCTGAAAGTAGAGAGGAGGCAGCCATGGAGGTGAAAGAACGCAGACCCTATCGCTCGCTCACGACCCGGCAGGACACCGAGCGCCGTTACACCAGCTCCTCTGCAGACAGCGAAGATGGTAAACCCAACTCTAAATCCTACAGCTCCAGCGAAACACTCAAAGCCTTCGACCACGACTCGAGGATGGCGTACGGCAGCCGTGTGAAGGAAATGGTTCACCATGAAGTGGATGAATTCAGCCGGCAAGGTTAGAGCAAAATCACAAATCCACTAGTCTGTAACAAGTCATTTAATTATTTTTTTTAATCAATAAGCTAATAATTGCAAACATATACAATTTTTTAAAACTCAAAGGAAAGGAGGTACACAGAACATTTAAACCTTCATTATTAGACAAGTATAGCCTATAAATGTAATTTGTTTTCTTCTTTTTGAAGTTAGTGGGTGAGGCATTAAGGTGTGCTCTGTAGTCTGGTGTTTCTTTGACTTTTGCTTCCCCATGTTAGTTTTAAAGTCGCCTTGGTTGTAACTGTAATTGTCGTCAGTGAGATTTAAAAATTATCTTTCTAAATCCATGAATGGGAGATGACTTCATATATGGGATGTAGTTTGCAAAGTTACACAATATTTTTATTATTTTTTTAGCTTATTTAGTAGTTATTTATTTTTGTCATATAGTTCAAAACTAAATATTTATTTTCCAAACTAAATATTTAGCAAGCAAACTGTGTATTTAAACAAATTTTAAACGAAATATTTATTTTGGAGCTGCATATTTATCTTGTGAATTAAATATTTAATTCCAAAATAACAATTTTTTTTTAATCAGACATTTAAAAAAAAATATCCTAGTGAAAATATGACTTTGAAAAATTAACACGCTTTTTTTTTTTTTTTTCTTTCTGACTGGCAAAACAAAACCAATGTTTTCGTGTGTACAACCGCCAACCCATATCCGTAAGGGGCAGCACTTATTATAATTAAACTATTTAATAAGGCGTTTAAATGCTAAATATGTACGGTATACTTAACTCCTTCAACACTGAATAAAATTGTTATATATTAGCTTTCTTACCTTTCAGTCGAGATACATTTGCTGATTTTTCTTTGCAGTTCAAATGTTTATCATCTTACTGTAGGGGCCGACTTTTCCCTGCGAGACCTCGGCTTTGGAGATGGCCTTCCATCGCATGTGGCGACGTACAGGAGCGACATGGGGCTGCCTCACCGTGACTACTCGGTCAGCGTGGGCTCTGACGCAGACACGGAGACGGACGGCATCATGTCCCCGGAACACGCGGTCAGGCTGTGGGGCCGCAGCAACACCAAGTCGGGCCGCAGCTCGTGTCTCTCCAGCAGGGCCAACTCCAACCTAACACTCACCGACACTGAACACGAGAACACAGAAAACGGTAGGAACCTGACCTTTTTTTTTTTTTTTTTTTCCCTCAACTTCATCAAAACACGTGCCGTTCTTAGACTACAGTGTTATCATACTGGTTTAACTGAATATGAACTTCAACTCTTCACTTTTTACCCTTCTTATATTTTTCTATCTTTAAATTGCTAAGAAAACTTAGCTGCTTTTAAAATACAGAGAAATGACCACCTAAACAGATAATAATGCAGCTGAGTTGTTTTCTGACCTCTTGCTCTTTTTGTCTTATAGATAAACAGCATTTTAATGAAAAGTTATCAAATGACAGCATTTTGAAACTAGAGGCAGAGCGAAAAAGAAAAAAGAAAAAAACACACTTTTTCATCAAACATGAATCTATGTTATGAGTCATACTTTGGAGTATATTGTTATATAACTATCCCAGTAGAGCTATTATGTTCAGAAGTAATGCTGCAAAAAAACACCTGACAGAAAGGAATTTATCCAACTTCAATAAATCCATGATCAGCCTTGTACATGAGACAGAAAGTGAGCGCAGGGCTATATCTCATCAGTCCTGGATGATTGTGACATTTTTCTGCACATTAATATGTTTCAGTCAATATTCCATTGTTGACTTTGGCAGAAAAACTGCCTGGCAGTTTGCAGTTTGTGACTTTAAGGAGAATTTGGGAAGTATTTTTGTGCCTTGGTATGAAAGGTAAGACTGGTTTTCAGTGGTGGGCACCAGTTAGCTGCGCTAAGCTTACAGCACTATTCATAAACATTAGTTCTGCTAATGCTAGAGCGATATACTAACATATACTAACATGGTGTTTAGTGGAAGCTAACGCATTAAATTCAACTATATTGAAACACACCAAGCGTCAGTGGCGTGTTATATCGCCAGGTCAAATGTATTATTGCACATCTATCTGCTCTGTTGCACTTCAGGAGCTTCAGAAAGTAATTCTTTAAAACAAACCTTTGAATTTTACATTTGTTGAGGATTGCTAACTCTGTTGCTGCCTGATTGAGCACGGTAGGGGTGCGGTCAGAAAACGAGCAGAACATCAGTCGATTTTAAACTGTTCTAAAATTATAAGTTCTGGGTACAGGAAAAAAAAAAAAAAAAAAAGCATTTGCTGCGCCGAATCATGAGTAGAGAACATACAGAGAGGACGCAAAACTGCTACGTAAACAGTCTTCAGCCACTTCAAAATGAAAGCACAAATATAAACATATAACTGCTTGCTGAATGCTTAACAACATGACAAAAACCATAACACAGATGTTGAACTATATTCAACTGAAAGAAAACAGCCAAGTAAATTAGTGCTTTAGAATTTATCCCCAAAAAATTGAAGGGGAAGCGTTAAATGTTTTCAAAGTTGGATATAGTGCTAATGAAACGTTCACTCTGCTGTTATCATATTGGTGGATTAGTGCAAGTGTGCCCACCACTGGCTTTTAACCAGAGGATCAATAATATTCCTGCATTGTTGTTCAGTTTTTTATAGCTTCAATAAATAATATTATCATTTTATTGTTTCTCATTTATTCTTGTTGGTAAATAAGATAATCTTGGTGTATATTCAGTACAGTGTGCAGGCTGTACACTTTGCTTATAACATTATGTTGTCCTCCTTAGTGTAACATTCTCCACATTTGCTTACTTCTGTCTCAGTTCGACTGGATTATCTCATTTTTCTGGTATACTAGATCTGTTTCATAAGATGCAGCGTTAAGCATTAACCTAAATCATGCATATTATATGGCAGATTTATGAAATTGTTCCCGGGGTACTTCACAGACAGAGGAGCTCATCAAGGCTCTGGCGGCAAAAAATTGTAATTACTTTGCACATCCTTGCAGAGAACTCTGCGAATCGTTTGCATTTCAGCGTGCGTCACGTTATGTATTAGCTTCTTATTATAACTGACAGAAATGACTCTTGGAAGTGGAATCCATTTGGTCAGATGACTCCGGTAGAGAGCACGGCATCCCTCCGCTTGATCATCTGGGGCACCAGGGGACTTGAGCTTGGCTGTATTGTGCATAATTAAAGAGACTCTCCTTGGATGGCTGTTCAGGGCGTCGGTAGGCTGGAATGTTTTCAGGGCCCCGTAGCTGCAGCATCATGCGTGTGCGAGACCCAATCAAGATTCTAAGTAGCCTTTTATTCCACTCACCCAAGCAGAAAGAGCACTTGTATTCAGCATTTAATTCAGTAATGCCAGATAACATACAATTTATATATGGCAAGTTAATTAAAATCCATCGAGCAGGCCTTCCTGTGTGTGCTTTAATCTCTTTAAATCAACAAACCATTTAGTGTGCTTTAATGTATTCAAGCCGCTGGGCTGTTCCCCCCCTCTTCACATGTGACTTTCTTGACCCTGGTTTAATGCATGCAAATAAGCAATAGCAATTTCAGAACAATTTTCTTGATGCTTTGATTCCAGGCCGTCAGTTCTGTTTTGTGAACAAAATGCCTTCCTTGTTATGATGGATTTTACAACGATTACTCTGCAGTTGGTGTGTGATAATGATAAAAACCTTATCCTCATTGGAACTCACTGAATGTGTAGTGTAAACATCAGTTAAGCAAATGCAGGAAGTAAGTTAGACTGTTAGCATTTCCCTGATAAGTTTGAAAATGAATGAATCCCACAGTGATGGTTCATTTCTTTGTGCAGTAAACTGATTTATCCTAACAACTGGCAGGTGAATTGCAAAAAAAAAAAAAAAACTTGTTACAATGTGATGTTCCCTAAACATTTGCATATTGGAATTTTATATTTTGATTTCTTTTCCTAGCAAAGAGTACACCACATTGGAAAACTGCCTATAAAATATGGGAAACTAAAAGCATCTCTTGGAGATGCCAAAAACACTCAAACGCCACACCCTTTTGGTTCTGTACTGGTATATTGTTAGCTCCAGCTAATGATAATGCTAATGTTTATTAGCTACCATTAGGGATGTTAGCTTCAACTAATGGTGTTAGCTCCTGCTATGGTATTAGCTCCTGCTAATGGTGTTAGCTCCCACAGATGGCGTCAGCTCCTGCTAGTGGTGTTAGCTCTAGCTAATATAGTAAGCCGATCATGCTTATTTGTTTCAACCGATATCTTGTTTATAATGTCACATACAAACTTTAAGGCAGTTTGCCTGATTCCAGATGTTTTGTGGGCAGACATGAAGGTCATCTGCCTCCACGACTTTGTTGTCTTGTCTATTGTTTAGACTCAAGTCCACTTATTCAAATGCATCGGTCCGGCATGAATTGCACAGGTAAAAAAACGGCGACTTCTGTAGGTGAAAGATATACAGTTTTTGAAGTAATTATGAGTTTTTATGTATCACACATAACTTTTAGGTTAAAAAGAAAGTATACATCATATTTAGACCAACATGTTCAATTTATCATGGTCCCCTTTAAAGCTGCAGAGTCGAGCTCAGGTTAAAAAACGTCCACAAATCTTTTACAATTAAAGAATCTTTGGCAGCCTAAAATCTCATATGGTGAAACCAACTCCGGTTCACTAAATTTAGAACCCCCGGATGATTTTTGTGCACACACTCTCTTCCCCAAACTACGATGGCTGTGTTGGACACCTAAGTGAATGTCGATATAATGTGCATGTTCCGTAATGCGAGTTAGAAAGCCTTAAAATTGCATCCATTGAGCTTGTACAGCGATGTACATGTTCATCGTCCCCATGCTGCTCCTGTTCCCTAGGGAGTCCCTCAAAGACACTTAAGGCAGCCTGCCACTGCTGACTCACTCCACGTTTCACTGAGGCTCAGCGGCACAAAGAAAAGGCAGTCTGCTGTGTTTAGAGGAGGTTTTGCTTTTCTTGGTTTATTCCCAGTAACGGCTTAACCAGATGTGTGTTCTAATCCCAACCCCCCCCCCCCCCCCCACCACTGTGGCTTGGCTATTATATTTCTGTAACTACGAGAACCAGAACAGACGATAACCACAAGGCCCGTTCAGGGAGTGTTATTCATGTGTCCCATAACCTGTGGAGAGAAAATAATGCTGCTAAAGCCTACACAGTTCTTTCTAAGAGAAAAAAACATTGGTGGGACTGGCGCTGGTGTTTTTCTATGGTAAAAATGTAATTAGTTCCAGTGGGTGGTTAGTTGTGTATTTATTTTGCTTTCTCTTACTCTATCCTCCAGGGAGTTTCATTCTTTATTGATTGAGGAGATGTATTTATAAATGTATGCAAAGCCAAGTTCTGATTTTATTCTGGAGTGCAATTGAGTGATGCCCCCTTTTCTTTTAGCTTAGAGTCTGAAGTGCAAATGTTGCATGTAACAGTTTTGTTTTGTTTTTTGTTTTTTTCGTATGCTTTGTTAGACGCAGACAGAGAAGGTGTTTATTTCTTGTTCACAATCTCTTCTCCTGATTGGGATTTGGAACGAAGTGCTACAGAAAAAAAAACAAACATCTTGTTATCTTTTCTCACATTATTCAATTAAATTTTCTCAAAGCAATTGTGGTTGTGTATCCGTTTAATCTAAATGATCAAAAAGATGTTTGATTTAAAAGCACCTGTTTGGATCTTAAAGGAGCTTCCTTGAGTATGATGAACAAAATAATCGAAAGTTTGACTGACTTGGTTACACGCTGTGATAGAAAAGCTGCTAGTGATACAAAATTAGCAGCCCCGATGGCAGACATGAGTCTTACAACTGTCACAACAGATTGCGTAAGCGATTGCTTTTTTTTTTACTGCCTAAGCTTTTCATGCTCCAAGACTGTTAAGCCTGATTCCTCAGAGGCATTTTGACGAACTCTCTAGCTGTTGGTGTGTGTTCCTTATCCCAAACCCAGTTACATACCAAGTTTCGGGATACATTTATATAAGAAATGCGTCAGATTTCTTTTTTTATTCAGAGAAACAGGATGATATTGATTGAAATATGAAAATCACTTACTAATTATATTAAGTTGAGCTTATTTACACAGTCCTAATTGGATAAAAAAAATGCAACCTCAAGGCACTTCGGAAGAAAAAGAAACCCCAACATATCTATATCCAAAAACACATGAACAAATCAAACAGTGCTGCTGAAGCAACAAGTCATGCAGTTTGACTTCATCTATCACGCAGTGTGACAGGAGTTTCTGGTACAGTGTGACCTGTTCTGGTTCTGCACAATTTTCAAGATTGTACAGTGTGTGCCGGGCTTATTGAAGCCCAATCGATTGTGTCTGGTCATTGGCTTTGCAGCAACCTCCCCTCCAGAGTGAGTGTTTAGCAACAGTGGACATCTGATTTGAATTAAGTTTGATCACTGCGCAGGAATCAGTCGTCCGTAGAAAGCACGTGGTGATTGTGGAAAGTAATGAGTCCCTTTTAACAGAAAGAAGCCAATTCAATAAATCTCTAGGATTTAGAATATCATTTCAGATTTTTCTGTTTTATAAAAATGCTTTTTTGAAGTTGCAAACAAGATTGATTAAAAACTTGTGATTGCATGTGCTTGCCTTCAATTTTTTTCAGTAACTGCTTTTATTTACGATTGAAAACATCACCACCATGTTGATTGTATTTACTCATTTTTTTCAGAGAGAATGTATGTAGAAGTATATATAGTACATATAGTATTACTATATAATTAAGTGCAATTATAAGGTATTATCAACATGTAAACACAGTTATACAGTGGTACGAAGGTCAACTTTATGCTGGCAACTAATGCTATTTTTATTATCTGCATAGTGTAGCATTGGAAGCACAGTTATATGAAAATAAAAATAATTATAAAACGCTATGTTACATATTTAACATTATGCTATTTTAACAGCAGCGAAATTGATTCTTTTTAATTTCAAATAAACTAATTTAGATCTTGGTAGATGTTTATTTTATATTATCTTGTATTTTAACTCAAGCTTTATACCGTTAGAAGCACACAAGTGCATTTCTAGTCAACAGTAAATTTTCAGTTCAGTGTGCCGCTCAGATTGAACCAAACATCCTTCTCGCTGTTAAAGTTGATGCGAGCTTACACCACATTAGATTGTTTTTTTTTTTGCACAACACAGGGCAGTGACGAACGTCAGGCGGCCTCGGTACCCAGTCCTACATGCTGTGACGGAGACAGCGCTGCAGGGTTCAATTTGGTGGTGGCAGTCTGCATCTTTTACCACCAGATATCACCGACTCCCACACTCTGCCTTTAATGAATCATGAAACAAAGAAGGGGGGGAGGAAAAAAAAATCATGCCGTCTGTTAAAACTCCATAGTGATTTATTCCCTTGTTACCTGTATCAGGTGCTTTTTTTGGAGGGTGTAAGATTCTTGCGAGACTTTGAACTGTTGAAAGATTGAGGTTAAGCGCTTCGGGGTGGTTTTCAGCGTCTGAAACTTTTTGAACGTAGCACGAGTGTCTGTGAGAGACAGGTGTTCCTTGTGAAACGCGTCACGCCTCCCTTCTAAAAAAGCGGAGGGGCTTTGAAAAGCAAATCTCCTGCAGATTTGAACTTGAATGGGAGGTACATCAGCTGTCACCCGTCCAACTATTGAAAGAACTTTTGTTCAGTTCTATTATTTCTGGCTCCAACCACATTACCACTGCATACAAAAGCATCTACTGTGGTATAGTGTGCTTGCTCGCTATATTTACTATGAGGAATTCAAGTCTATTTAAAATCCACTTTTTGTTTATGGATTTCTAAATTGACCAAATAATCTCAAACAGAGCTTGAAACCATCCCAGAAACACAAACTCTACAATGTCAAAAAAAAACTTTAACCAGGAAAATTTTTATTATTTTTTTCCCCCCTCATGTTTTTGATCATTATTCTCCCGACTACTTAGTCACAACAGATGAAAGAAAATGCGAACTCACATTAAAAATGCATTCTTTGCATAATGATAGCTTTCCAAAAATAACCACAGAACAAACAGAACTGTTATACTTTGATACAAACCCGTGTAGCTCAGTCGTGTACCTCGCAGGCTGTGCATACTAAAACACTGCTGCTGATGGCCACACCCTTTGGAGGTGTCTGAGCAAATGGCTTTGATACCCACTCCACATTTAAGATGTGTGTTAACTTTGAACTGAATCTCCGGAGCTTTGCCACAGCATCAGCAGCCTGTGTTGGGGGAAGCAACATCAGACTTTCAATTAGATGGGATATCTCTGAGTTACAGTACTGGAGTCATTAGTGCTTTTATTACAGCGGTACAGCAGGTTGTCGGAACCACAGATACGAGGCTTCTTATGGAAAGGTGGCATAAGTGAAGCAGCATATTATAAGAGAAGCAGTTTTTTTTATATACCTTCCCTGTTCTTCCTCTGTTATTCTATCTCCTTGCCTTTTGCTAATCGAAACTAATCAGCCTGTTATAAGGGTCAGAAACCTTGAAGTTTACAGATATTCTGGTCATTTTCTTTTTTGGTTTCCTTTCTAGTCCTAATTTCTTAACGGGTTGGTATCATGCACTTTCTACCCACATAATGCCATTTTATAGCACCATCAAGTAACTACATTATCTTCAGTTATTACAAAATGCTCTCTGTATAAAACATAATTTAAAAGAAATTTGACTTCATAATTTGACACCTCAGAATTGGGCCTCCGTCTCTTTAAAAAGCTTCTGCTCTTTCTTACACTTTGCCTTCAGCATGTCATCACAACAATGGTTCTCATTATGCTGTTTACAACTGTTGTTCTTATTCATGTTGAACTAAGAAATAGTTTGTATGATAAACTCAGGAGGTGCACATTAGCTTTAGCTAATTGTTGCTGCTGCTAGTCTGGAGGAGCTCAGATAGGGAAGGATGAGCGAGGTTGCTTATTTTGTTGATGTATAATTTTTGATTAAAATGTGATTTATTACGATTAATTCCAAACCCTACAATTAACTCATTAAAAATAATATTCAGTCCCTACACTGAATCGCATTCAGTGTAAGATTTTAAAAAGGCAGCTGAATTCTTAATTCTGCATGTTTCATAGCAGAGCTTTGAAACACGGTAAGAACAGAGCAGCTTAGCTGGACATTCAGCCTTCCTGTTATCTGCTTCAAGATCCGCTCTTCCTCACTCTCTCTCCTGATTGAGCCACACCCGTGACCCACCATGTCACCGAAAACACAGTTTCTTATAAATTGCTTCCTCTCTCCTCAGTATGAGAATTTTTATTCTCACCGCTGCCTTGTATGATGCATTCACTGATTGGCCAAAGTTGGGATTTGTCGATTTCAGACCAGCCTGTCACCTGTCATGGACGATCAAGCTGAAAATGTTCTGATTCTTGCCACCAGCCAATTTCTCCATGCTTCACTGTGTTGCAGATATCATTGTTTCACACGGTGCGGACATTGCGGTGTGTTGCAGTAGACCGTAATTTCCATTCAGAGTGTGTTAGCTTGCCTCGAATGGCTCAACAGACGGCACAGAATGACTCTTTAAGCTTGTTCCAATGCCCTGCAGGGTTTTACTCTTAATCATACTCCTCACTTTTAATTCTGTGTTTGCATTAAATTATTCTGGCAAATTAGTCATGTTTAGTTTCCGTCCTTTGTGACAGGCTTATAACAAAACAAAAATATGTAATTCCATCCTGAATATGATCATAAACTGAAATTAATTTAAAATAATTAAACCACTGCATGCTAGTTAAGAAACAATATTTTTTTGTTCAGAATTAGGGTTGAAAATGATTTTTGCTTTGAATTCAGAGCTGAATGTTTGAACGTCTAAAGAACAGGCTGATTCTTCCGCAGCACCACTTTTACATAATGGTGTCGGTTTCCCTGCAGATAGAAACGTAATGACTTTTGTCAAAAAAGCAAGAGTTTGATGCAACGTTTCCGTCTGACATCTTGGATACAGAATGCGATCACATGCTGTAGGGGAGAGTGTTTCATGTGGGATTGGGATCTGTAATTTCGCTGCCTCCTTATCGAGCTCAACATGGGAGCTTGTTTTGGAAGCGGTCACAGGAATTGCACTGCAGCGGCGGAGTATCGGGCAAAATGAGGCTTCAAAGAAATCACTCGCGGTTTCCCGGCTCACAGCCGTGGTTATTTTCACCCCCAGTATTTCTTGTGAAGTTATTTATTTGTTTACTTTTTTTGGCAGAGTCCCCGCTCAGATCATGGATTAGTAGGGGGGAAAAAAAATTCTCTGGCTCATTTGCAGCCTAATTTGCTGGGGTTTAGAGGCCCTTGTGGACAGTTTGGGGGCTGTTATCTGCGGAGTTGCATACCCTCATCCCCACTGTCTAAACCAACAGCACATCAGGACCCATCTTGCCACTAAAGCTCGGGGGGGTTCACCACAACTCAAAGCTCAGCATGGAGCAGGATGAGCGCTTCTCTGCAGAGGATCATCCCGGTCCGGGCTTACCACTTCTGTTCCTCACTTGGACAGATCCATTTAACACACTGTCAATTATCTATGCTCATGTTATATTAATCTTAGTTTTGGGGAATGTTATGTGTAAAATACATGATTCGGTTTTCTGAGTCAGTCTTGTTTGAACCAATCAACTAAAAAAATGCACTTTATCGTTTAATCAGAAAAAAAATACACACTAATAAAATTAAAAACATATTAAATTAATTATAAATGAATACTTTGCAAACTAATAAACTGCACGAAAAAAACCCTTTGTGTTTCTTATCATGTCTTTTGGTTGGCTTGATTGTACTGCTGCCTTACAATAAAGTTCCAGATAACTCTGAACAGTTATCTTTAGGGAAAGCAATTAGCAGTTGTTATTGAAGCTCAGGAAGCGGAGATCATAACATGCTGTTGCTCTAATGTAACATAAAAGCAATTACACTTTCTCGCTGAATATTTTCCCTCATTACTAGTCACCTCTGATATGTAAATGTCTAAGACAGACATCTAGACACTGAACTTTTATGCTTTAATAATCTGTGAAAGTTCCTATGCCAGAAGTTAAACATTTCTGTTGCCATCAAACAGAAATGATGGCATAAAAGTTAATAAAAGTTCACTAACAGGTACACTGAAGCATCTATGACATGAAATCACATTCATAATGATAATTATGCATGTCTTTTTTTCTTTTCTTTTTTGTTGTTGCAAAAAATTGATTTACAAGCATATCTTTTTCTTAAAGCAGAGGAAAAACACAACAATAGTATTTTCCAGCATCCCACCAGATTGGTTTTTGAAGCAAAAATAACTCCCAGGTGTGCCAAAGAGAAATGGTTCTGTCGTCCATCACTGTTGTTGTGGATGTTGTTTGTGTGTCAGTTTTACGGCATACCAGCCATAACCTTTGTATGTAAAAAAAAAAAAAGATTAATTGCATAAAGATTTTAACACTTTGTATTTAAGTAATCAAAATTGATGCAGTCCAAGTCTCTGCCCTACAAAAAAAAACAATACAATTATTGCTAGAAATGGATGTTTATTGTGTTTTTCAAGTTTTGTCTATTTCTAGAAGTAGTAGAAATCCAAATGGAAGTGGAAAATCGTGCATAAAGTGAATTTTGCTTAATAAGTCTCTTTTACTTCTCAGTTTCAGATTTGTTCTTTATTTAGCAGAATCATCCCCACAGCATGCTTCTTCCACAACAAAGTTTTTTAACAGGACTGATGTGGTCAGGATGATGCTAGTTTTTTGCCACACAGCATTTTTCATGGACAAAAAGTTCAGTTTTGATCTCATCTGACCACCGAACCTTCTTCCAAGCCTGTGTGGAAGGAGGCAGCCAGTCTTCAAACATTGACTATCTTTTTGCTATTTTGGTATAAAGCCCAGCTTTGTGGAGTGCACCACTCACATTTGTCCTTTTCACACACTTTCCCACTTGAGCAGTGCATCTCTGACGCCGCATGTTGACAGCTTCTCTGATTAATGCTCTCTTTGCTCAACCTGTGATTAGGTGAGGAGTCATGTCTTGGTACATTTGAAGCTGTGCTCTACTTGGTGCAGATGTTTGAAATTCAAGCTCTCGATATTGTTTACAATCTTACTTTATTTTAAATTTAACATTTTTCGTTTGTGTCAAATGACCCATTTTAAATCTGTTGCAAATTTGAGTACAAAAGCAGGTCCAGTAATAATAATACCAATAATACTCAGAAGGTTATAATATATAATATAATCTCAGAAGGTTAAGTTGGTAGTTAAGTGAAGTTACAATTAGAAAATTTAAAGCTTTTGTTGAGGTGAGCTACAAACTCAGCTGGGATAGCACTAAAGGTCAAATAGATATGTAATTATTTATGTCAGAAAATTTATTTGCAGCAGTCTTCATGTTATAAGAGCTATCATTACTAAATAAAGATGCTTGGATAAAAGGTCGGTGCTAATGGGATTTTCACACATATAAAAAACCAGCATTTTTTAATTAAAATGTTCTTTTTTCTTTTTACACCTTATTTTCATTCTGTCTCCAAGTGATAACAGTAAAATTTCACTCCTTGGAAATTGAAAAGAAAATAGCTGGATATCTTTGCATTTTTCCACTCTGCTCTGTAGAGTTTCTTTGAGAATAATGTTGTCACACTGGGAACGGTAGCTTTATCTGTACAAATTGACAGCTTTGCCAGCAGGTCAAATAAAAGCTGCTTTCTATCAGTCTGTAAGCCTCAGCGCTTGCTGTGTCAGAAATGCCAAATGTTGGCTTAAAAGTAGATGTACTGCGCAGTACATCTACTTTTGATTACGATGTTACTTGCACATCCCATCAGGTAGAGACGCTGTGGAAGACTCCAACTGAGAACTGTTTCTTAGTTGGACTGGGAAAGGATTGGGATTCCCCTGAAGGAGGAATGTGGTCCAAGTGGCTGGAGAAAGGAAAGTCAGGGTCTCCTTCCTTAGGCTACAACTCACCCCAACCGTCCCTGGATAAGCAGTCAATCTGGGGATGTTCATCGCAAAGTAGAAATGTTACGGAGTTCTGTTTCGTCCCCTTGGAAGAAAGAAAGCGAGAAAGAGAAATAATGTCCCTGCTCTATTGCAGATGGTCTAATCTAAACTTAGCTTCATTTTGGAATTTGCTCTGTCATGTTATCACTGTTGAATGGCATTTTTTTTTTTTTCAGGTTTTATTGAGGTAATAAGTAATTAACTTTAAACACTAGGATTATAAAACACAGATTGATGCTGGAATCTGGTCTCCTTCAACAGATTTACTGTAGCGTGGGCGCTATTAAGTTCAGTCAAAAAAGCGTTTTACTCTGATTCATTTCTGAGTTGGCAGAAAATGAAAGGATAACCAGAGTTTAGCTGCCCATTTCACAGCGCTAGGACTCAAACCAACTTCTTTCAATACTTTCTCTCAATAGAAATTTGGAAAGTGGATTGCTGTAGACTTACCAAATCCCCCTTAATTACGCTTCAAAAGCCTTTGCCCTTTATTTTTTGTCTTTCCTTCCTTTTGCTCATGCTTTGGTTTGCCAGTGATTCATTCAGATCCAAACTTTTGTAACTTGTTCAGTTCTTTTAAAAAACCCCAGTGGTTATATTTCCAACTTGCTTTACGATTTGCTATTCTGTAAATTATATAACCGCTCAGAAACACAAGTCTCTCCACAGCATGTATTTTAGATAGCCTTTGAACTGTCATGCACTCAGTGGGAGCTGCAGGCACGAAGAAATCAATTCTTCAACACTGACAAAGTGTCTGAAATACAAAACTGTGGGTTTTTATATAAGCCATCCAGAGAGCATAAGAGGAAGAAATCAGTTTTGACAGAGGTGTTTGCTTTGGACACAAAAGCCAATAATTACAAGCTATAAATAAGGACTACAGACTACATATAATATAAGAAGCATTAAGACTTAAATATTCAGAGGAAGGTTGATGGATGCAGAGGATTTGGGGGTTTTTGAGGCAGTGCATAAGCTCTTTACTGTCTGTTATTGGGATTGTAGTTTTTTCTTAGGGGTATGCTGAGGAATTTTATTAGGCCAGGCCCAGAATGCACTGAGAAAAGGCAGGGTGGGGATAGTGCCATCTTTGTTCAGCAAGGCCCTAGGCAAGCCACATGTAGCCCTAATGAGTCGCTCATAATTTCAGGCTCCGCTAGCTCTCAAACACCAAAAGTAAACTTTTGTCTTTTCTCCCCCTGCTCACCATTTGGGGATCTTAAGAGGATTGTGGGGTCATTATTTATTCATGCCATTGTGTTTATTCACCAGCCTCTGCGTGTGATGTGAGAGGGAATGAAGCAGCCTGTGCAGACGGAGTAAAAGCTGATAATTATCCACTATTAGCATTGTTTTTTTTAGCCATGGTTTAAGTCGGCTCAGTTGATGATCGAGCTATGATAGAGGGCCCAGAAACATCCATTTAAAGCAGATTACCATGTGCATGCCTTTGAAGTCTGAAATCCTCTGCAGAGGACTCCCCAAATGGGTGAGGATGTGTTTTTAAGCCTGTTTTTTACGGCACTTTTTTTTTCTTCTTTTTTTTACTGTGCAGTTGGGAAAGATATCTTGTTACAGTGTGGCTTGCATACACTTCTGCAGACCTGGAGATTCTTAAAAACAGCCGTTACATGCCTTCAGGATGTTAACAGTGAGATGTGAGACGATTAGAACCTTTACTTTTATCCTAGAACAAAGAACGCCCCAGGGGTGTTAAAGTGGAGTTGCGGAGAGTTGCCTCGACTTTACACAAATATACATTTGACTTGTGAAGTAAAGTGGAAAGACAATATTATAAGACTTGCATGTGTTAAAAATTCCAGAACCATAAGCTAATCATGGAATATCGGTCGACCTGTCTACTTTAATGTGGCTTAAGATCATGTTCTATTCACCCTAATGTTTACATAGAAATTCTCTGATCTAGTTCTATCTTCCAATTTTCATTGAATATCTAATGATGCCAGCATTTCCTGTTCTGTTGTGTTAAGCATCTAGTTATATTTTTGTCATGATCATATATTAGCTAGTATGATAAATAAACCTTCAGCAGTCCACTGCCAGCCATACTGCTGCAATTTTGTCCCTATTCAGATGTATTTTTAGTTTTGTATTGGTAATTAGGCCTGTCACGATAACGTATTTCCTGGATGATAAATTGCCCCAGAAGTTATTGCGATAAAAAAATAATATTGTCATTTTGAGTCAATTTTTAACTAATACAATGATAAAGGCATACTAATGCAAGCACATTGAGAGATCAATAAACTTCAATTTAACATATATTTTCTCCCTGCAAAAAGAAAACGTGATCACCATTATATCCCTTAGGTAATGTGGAAAAACTGAGAACTGTTTCTGGTTACATAAACATTTAACAATTAGGGAACACTAGTCTAACGAATCTGCCGATTAATGACCGGTGGTTAATTATTTTTTATACTGAAAGATTAGCCTTTCAAAGTAAAATCAGCCACCCTCAGCAAAATAAAGTCACGATCTCAGAGGATGGATCAATGGACCCAGCCAGAAAGAGAACAATGGGTCTGATATCTACATTGGATTGGATGGATCATCTATATATGTTAACATAGTACTAACACAGCTAAATGGATTTCTCCTGCTGCAAAGAAAAAAAAGCAAAACAAGGGAATACTACCATAAAATTGGCCAAGGCAAGAGGAGTTTGGAGGATTAATCACAATCTGCTTTTAAAGCCAAATGGTTGTCAGTCTTGGTGAGTATGAGTATCACTTCCTGAGTATTATGGCAATAGTTAGAAAGAACATCAATGATAAGAATCTTCAGAGATTTTAGCATCACTGAAGATTAGTTGTCAGCCCTTCTGAGGCCAATAAATGGGAGCAGTAGGAAGGGGTATTATGAATTTTCCAGGCACATAGTGCAATGTTACAGCTCAATAAAGTAACCATGTTACCTCCAGTTGTTATGAAAATACTTTATTTATGAAACACAACTTAAATTTGACACCTTGAAATTAGCTTCCGTTTCTTTAAGGAGCTTATATCCTTTGCAACACTTGCCCTTAAGTACATTAGGACATTATGCTTCTCCATCATGCTGTTTACAGCCAGCAGCGTTGAATTGGGGAGTTGTTTGTATGATAAGCTCAGCAGACACAAGACGTGGGGGACGGGTGCACTGTGAGGGGGAAGTTTGCCTGGGGGAGGAGCTTTGAGGTAAAAGGCGGTGCTTGGTATTAACGAGCGTTTAGCCGCCTCCAATTAGCAGCCACGAGAGATTACAGGATTTCTCAAACATGTATGAAAAAATTAAAGCAACACTCCAGGTATGTTTATGATGAGGGAATAACATTATAATGTGATAATAAAAAGCTAATAAAAAAAGGTCAATTTTACATAAGATTGCCCCTTTGAGTTCATTTTGGTTTTCTATTGTACATTTCCAGCCTTGTGCCCCTGCTGTTTATAATAGAAAACTCAAAACAGATTTTAGCTGGATTTCAGGGTATGCTGTTTCTTACATGCAGGAGAGCAGAGTAGGCTGGATGGATGAAAGGTGGAGGAGCCAGGTAGGGGTCTGAGTAAAGCACAAGGAAGAAGTCAGTTCTAAGATGCCCTCAGAGAAGAAACATCATCTCCAGTCTCAGTTCCTCCAGGATCCTTTTCATCTTCATGGGTGATTCCTTGGAATGCCACTGGCTATTTCTTTTAAGCTGTGTGCTAATGCTTCTGATTTGCTGACTTTTTTTTTGTAATCTTAGTTGGTTACCTCCTGCCTCATCCGTGGAGCTGAATAGATTATCGCTGAGAGTGTATGCCCCTGTTGTAAGGTCATTTAAAGATGTGAGGAGGACAGCTCTTGAGTCTGTGAACAGCTTGTAGCCTCCGAGCACATCTGTAAAAAATGTGGCGTGTCTTCAGCTCCAGCCCATGAAAAGCCCAACCTTAAATAATCATGGTCAGATGTCCTTATTTTCTATTTATTTTGCATGATCCATACTCACTGTAGATTAAGGTACTAAAAATCTATCTATTTTTTGTCTGTGGTGTGTGTTAAAATAATTAGGTTGGGACTAATTTAAAGCAGTTGTTCGTTGATGACTAAAGACAAAACTAGATTTGTTATTGGAGCTTGTGGCGTATTGACAGGCAGAAAAATAAACTTAGTTTAAATGGCAAAAAATGCTTTGAAGAAATTAATTATTTGCATCAAATAATTTATGCCAATAATACAAACAATAAATAATTACAGTTAGCTCTCTTCTCTCATTGACCTCATTGCTTTACTTGTCAAAATTTCGTTTTACAGCCTAATTTTGCTTTAAATTTCTCCACAACTTTATTCCGTCTGTTTCTAGTGTATTCTTTGGTCTTCATGATCCTGTTTTTTTTCACTAATATTCTCTAATAAACCTCTAATGTCTTCTTTGATCAGCTTTATCTATTTAGTCACTAGATGGGTACTGAAGGCATTTGCATTTGAGTTTTTTTTTATATGGATTGTAGAAAAAGGGGCTAAGTAGAAATGCACATAACACTTTCTGAAGTGTATTTGAAGAAATTTGTTTAATATCTTACATTATTCTTCTTCTACTCTGTTTGCATATACCCTAAATTTTTTCACAATAGACATATTTTTTTTGTTTGCTCACAAAACACTTTTAGGCCATGTATTTATTCATAGTTTTGCACTCAGTGTCTGTGTAAGTGCATGCAGTGTTTGTGATGTAAGTAATGGATGCTGGGATAGAAAGTGCTGATAGAAAAGTAGTGGGCCAGTCTTAAATGGAACTGCATCTTCTGTGGTAATATTTTTTTATTACATGCAAATATAATTTCCATTTTCTCTGTAATGGTCTAGCCTGTCTAAATAAAAAAAGAATTTATGGGTATTTACAATTTGTTTTCAATCATACATTATGTTCACTCTGTTATTATGTTATTGATTCCTAGCAAGTAAACGGCACCGACAGAGGAATATTTATAAATTTTCCAATGCTGGCCCATAAAAGCTCATTTTGCACAAACTCTGCTTGTGTATGTAATGTGGCTGTGCTTTACATTATGAAGTTTGGTGGAGTGTAGCCGACTGTGCATTATGCAGGTTTTGCACACTCCTGATTAATATAAACGGCGACGAATATTGAAATTCTTCAGTTGTTGTTTGTTTTGGGTAGATGGTCATAAATTAACTATTAGTTTGGTGTAAAAAAAATCTATAAATAGTTTACTGTCATAGAAAAAGAAAGAATGCAGTTTTATTCTTGCACAACTTTAACACTATTAGGTATCCACCCTTAATTTCAAGAGTAGATTATTCTAAAGGAAAGTCATTCTACAGTACCAAGCATTTTCAATATTCTGCTAATGTCGAAAAAACACAATTTTATAATGGTGGCGTTTCCATTAAATAAGAAATGCAATTAGAATCGCACATACATGTTCATGCAGTAAGTAATTTAAAATGTCAACACTAACATACCAAGTCTTAATGCAGCAGAACACAGCTTTGATCCCAGTGATCATGCACTATTCAGAGTAGAAATTAATCCAAAATGAAACACTGAAACATCACATGACTTGATGTTCCACAAATCCCCTTCGTTTCCTCATATTTAGACACGACTCATCAGGATCTCAAGATCTTGTAAGATAGGAGACAGTACAACAGTAAATTAAGGATTTACTAGTTAGAAAAGAATTGTTCATCTGCTTTTTCCTTGCTCTTAAAATTTGGTAAATTTAACTACATATTACGCTAGGTCAGTATTTACTGAATAAAATCTATCCTAGAATGAAGAGGTAGTGTGTTTAAAAACTGTTAACACAAACGGCTTCTACTGGAATTAAGAGGGTAAGTAGCAGGGAGGTGTTGCTAATCAAAATCACTCAAGTGACTGATCATTAGCAAGTGTGAGCACCTTTTTAATTAGGTTTTGTTTTGTCAGCAATCAGGTTTCTGTTAACACAATTCAAGGGAGGAAAGACAGCAGCAATGGAGCTCTTGTTGCAGTTGCAGTTAGAAGGGGTTTTTTTTATGATTTTGAATAAAAAATTCAACTGGAAGGGAGGTAGTTCACAGACATTTACACTGAGAACTATTGAAATGTTTCTGGCTAACTCACTCTTTGTTCAGACAGTACAGTGCTTCCAGAAAGAGCAATAAATAGAAGAACTACATCTCAGACTACTGGCACAAGTTAGTAATTATTTTGAGGGTTTGCCACGAGAAAGTATCCCTAGTGTCAACAAGGCTTATGTTTGCACATTTGCATCAAAGGAAACCACAAGACTCCAATACCCTATGCAGAAATGAGACCAAAAGAAGCACATTTGTAAATAGTTCGTTTGCCAAAAGTCAAACTATGTCAAACTCAGAATATCAGCGAAAAAGCCAGTTGATGATTTGGGCTTGTTATTTCAGCCACAGGACCTGTTAAACTTGGAGCCACTGAGCACTATGAACTCCTCTAACTCTCTAGAGCCAAATCTAACGCCATCTCCAATGTCAAAGGATCAGTCATGCCAAGCACAGCAGCAGATCTGCAAGAGTGACTGAAAAAGGGAAAAAAATCAACACAGTGATGTGGCGCCGTACCTGTTAAGGCAGGCGGGAGGCCTGGACACTAACAGAGATCTGAAAATGTCTATGAACTGATCCAAAGTTGGAAACAGATGATGTCATGATGAACGATTCGGCTGGTTGGAGTTGTGATCAATTTTGACTCTGAATTTGACTTAGAATTTTAAAAAAACGCTGACACTGATACTTTCTTTACCAAAATGTCTTAAATATTTTGTGCTGGTTTTGGTCCTTCTGTTGCTTAAGCAAAAATGAATAAACCACACATGCAGTCAATTGCCAGCTACAGAAAATCAGTCCAAAGAACATCTGATTGTGTACAATAGTGTAGTTTTCCTGTGGAATAATTTAAAACAACATAACTCAACCATCAGATGAATGGATAAATAAATCATTTTGACCCCGACTGATGAACAGCACAAGTAAAAAAAATCACCAAAAATTGTTTTACATGAGTTGGTTTTGCATGAGCATTTTAAGCAACTTTAAATAATTAATCAAAGTACTGTGATGGTAGGGAAAACTCATTTCATAAACAACAAAATGTTTTGTGGTTTTTCATGATGGGCTTTGGAACCATTTTTCTTTTGCAACCATAAACATCTGTCACAACACTATAAAAAATAAACTCCAGACTCAGTTGCTTTAGTATGATACATTTTCACTTTAGACCAATCAGTGGCACTTCACTTAGAGATTTAATTAGTAGCAAAAGACAGCAGCCACTTATTGAACATTATAAAACAGGCTTATTGTAAAGTGAGCCATCCTTGTTGTGTGATGAGGACATCATTTTTAAGAAATAAAACATTTTAGGTATTTTTGCAATAACAGTGAAAGAGGGAATGATTTGTGTGTGTTTTTTTTAGAGTTAAAAACATTTTAAAGTTCTAATTACAAAGAGTGCAGGAGAATATCAATTGATGACATCAGTGATGGGCACAGATTGAGCCATGTAGCAGCCAAACATAGAGAGGCAAAACAAAGCATTTTGGAGGTGGTAATTTTGTACAGATCAAAGTTTGTACAGCCTTCTAGTTATAAAACTGAATGCAAAAGATGGATTTCTGTTTCTAAAATAGCTCTACCAAGCAAATACCATGTCTTGTGCTGAATCTACATACTTGAATAAGGCATTATGCCTGAATTTAGAATAAACTTTGCTCATATTAATCTAGATTTATGCAAATCATGGCCAGAGCTCTTTGAGTTACTCAGAGGAAAAAATACCCCCCGCTGAAAGCAGCTGGTAACATGACAGAGGAAAAAAGCTTCATGGTGAATGAACATCACAATAGAAACCATAATAAAGACCTTTTTCAGTAATTAAGAAAAAGTAATAGGATTTCTAAAGTGTCTTTTTACTTCTCTTTTTTAATAAATGTAAAATTTGATGCATTTTTAACTTCAGTCAATCTGAATGTTAAAAGCAAGAGAAGAGTAAACTCATTTCAGAATAGATGAAAATTAATTTCTCTTACAGGACTTCATGGGCATATTTGCGTTTCCATTTATGTCGGTGTTGGCTGCTTTGTGAATCCAGGACAGACGCACAAAAAAAGGCAAATAGCGAGAGTGAAGCAGTTTAGTGAATTCCTCCCCGACTTTAGAGTAAATTCAGTACAACACAATAGAACAAGAAGCATCAGCAGCAAACCATAGTACGTTAATAAATGCACTTTCAGGCAAGCAGTTTGAAATTGTTTAGACGCAGAACAAAAAAACAGAGCTGCTCATTTCACTTAGCTCCACTTTGCAATTTTGCAAAACACTTGAAAGAGAACAGCAAAGATCAAGATATCTACAGTTTAGCTGTTTGTTGTGATGTTGGTAGCAAGTTGAGTCATTTAGGCAGCAGCTGAAAACACAAGAATACATTTCAGCTCATTTTGGAGGGCAGCCCTGTTTCCCTTGCCATCAAGTCAGGCTCATAAGTCATCATTTAATCTTTTCTTACAGTCATTTAATGAATATAGTTCTAGCAATGATTGTTGCTCTGGAATGTTAAATCAGCACAGTTGGTAATTCTAATAAATTTAAATAGTGAAACAGTAAACAGAGAGAAGTCCCGAGCCAAAAGACATCAAAAGCAGACTTATAAAGCACTGTGCTGCACAACTGACTGGCATTTTTCTTTTATCTTTGCAAAGTTTCCCCAACTTCAAGGTGCCTAGGCTCTGGAAAAATTCAGTTATACCTTTTGTCAAGCTTAAATTCTTAGAGATCCACAATTAGTTGAACATGTTAGTGTCAATATGTTGTAATTTTACTACTAACCTGAAGGTTGTTGTTTGTAACACCTAGTCGAGAGATATGTTGAAACAAACATGACCGGCTTGTGAGTTACTGTTTGCCATATTATTTGGAGCTAAAACCATTAGCAGGAGCTAACGAGAAATCAAAACAAACTGGAAGATAATGAATGGATGCTTAAAGTGACAATGAAGCATCTTTAAATCTTTGTAACACACCATTTAGTGGCTGGACTTTATGGGAACATTTGCATGATCCTGATACTTACTATAAACAGCTTTAGTTAGAAACTGGAGATCTTAGTGGTTAATATCTCCAAGCAGCTGCCCAAACACCAGCTTTTTCAGTTGAGACTTTCCTCTTCATCCATTTGGTCCTCCTCATCTTCACTTCCCCTCATCATTTCTGCATTGTTTTGCATTCCAATGACCTCCAATTAGAATTGAAAGGGCTGAACGTTAGGTGTTGCACAAAATTTACTGTTATGACCAAACGGAGATGGAGCTCTATCACCTAGCATACACCACCTACCCAGGATGTATCGCAGCACAAACATGGCAACCTTTGTGTGAGAATATCTTATTTAAATTTATTAAAGATAAACAGCCTACAGTATTTTTACTGTATTGTCTTTCTGAAATAAATGTAAAGTCTATTGTTATCACTTCTTGTGGATCTCTTTAAAGACACAAAATGATTTTCGTTCTGTTGCTGCCATCATTATGAAGTCCTTCGAGAAGATAATAAAGGCTGAGATCTGGAGGGCAACTCTGAGTAATTTAGATACTTTGCAGTTTGCTTATAGCACCAGTAGGAGCATTAATGATGCTGTTAAGACCCTACTTCATCTTGTTTTTGGTTGTTTTTATGGGGAAACCATTTTCTTGGCCTGTTTATGAATTTTCAGTGGCTTTTAACTTTGTACAACTCCACATTTTAGCAACTTGTTTCACAGTCACGACATAAACCAGGATTTAGCTTGCTGGCTAGTTTATTTTCTTTTTTGTTCTACAAACAAATCCGAAACAATGAGGGTTCATGTGTTTTATCTGATGTACTGTCATCATTCACCACTTCCCCTCAGGGCTTTGACCTTTCATTTATTTTATTAAAATAATCAATGCAAGATAACTGCATATTACTCTGAACACACTGTCCTCACTGTGAAACATTTTGGTGACAGCATCGTGTTGTGAAATCCTTTTCGAAATGAGCAAAGATGTTGAGACTCTGACTGCTGTGAAAAGGTACTTCTCCACAGTACCTTTTGTACTTCTGGTGTAGAAATACAAAAGTGCATGCCACACTTTTCAGATGTTTTTGTGACTGATTTTTAAAACTTATATTAATGCAGTACTGTCTATTGGTTGTTGTATTATTAAAACTCTGATAAAACACCTTAAAGTTTGTGATTATAATGTGATAAAACATTAAAAAACCAGAATGCAGAGTCCCTGCATTCAGTTTGGATCATTATAAGTAAAGCAATAAAGGGGGGGGGGGGGAAACACTGATAAATGTTTGGACTGTATTGACTTTTATCATTTCATTTTGTCCTCTTGATTACGTCTCTCATGAAAATTTTAATCACTGTTTACCTTTTTAAAGCCCAGCTGTTTTTGTCTCGATAAAAATGGTGTTTATTTATATTGTAATGACTTATCTAGCCTCTTGTGCATGAGCAAACCTGATAATTGTGATTAGCTTCAGAGTTTCCATTGTGTAATGTTGCATCACTCTGACTGCAGAGTTATTATGGCTGTGTAAACAACTGTGCTGTCTCTGCTCATTACATTGCTTTGCACACCCAGAGGGAGAATGTACAGCAAGTATGGAGCACCTTTAAGGTTTGTAATCTATTGGTTTTAGCACAGCATGGATTAGACAATAGATCAATCAGCTGGGTGTCAGAAGACAAAAACAAGAGCAACAACAAATTGATCAAATTAATGTCAAAGGTTGTGTCTGTCAAAGTTTAGAAGTGTAATACATTTGGTGATTTATTTTATTTGGTTCTCAATTGGTGTATGTTATTATGGTCCATATCACATAAATAAAAACATGACAGTTAATGTTACATTGAGGCATTAATAAAGTAAATATTTCAGGAAACAACAGATCTCTACTGTAATCCTGTTAAAGACCTTGATAAATTATTTAAATGAAAAACAAACAAATCTGTTTGAAGGAAAATAAAGTAAAAAAAAAAAAAAGTTGCAATATCCCGGCTGCATGTGTGTAAACACCATTAAACTAATACTTGAGCTGCTAAGGGATTTTAATTTCAGCATTCTGTCTTCTTTCTGTCAGCATCCAAAATCTTCAAATGAGAAGCTTTGCTCGCTCCATTTTGGAAAATTTGATTTTCTGTCAGATTTAATTGCGAACCGCGTGTGGGCCATTCCTCTACTGAAGCCGTTCTTTTGATGGGTGTTTGCTTGGACTCGCTGTGATGCTGGAAAATCAAACCAAACACACACCTGAAAGTATTGGGCCAAAACTAAATAGTATTTGAAGCTTATCATATATTCATCCACCTCAGTTTTTTTATCCTCTGAGCTCGGGTCCTCTACC
>NW_015112797.1:163120-239228 GCF_001443285.1 Poecilia latipinna | reverse complement strand
ATAGATATATATATAGATATATAGATAGATGGATAGATGGATGGCAGGTTTGAACTCAGAAACAGTGAGGTTTTTCCATTTTGATTTTATAAAAAATCTTTTGAATGAATATAGTAATTTATGTTTTTCATGTGAGTCGTACATCATATATGTGAAATGATTTATATAAGTCTGACATTTACTTTGCCGACAATTTCAATAACTATCATGGCTGATTGTTATTGAAATGGTTGGTTACTGATCTGAAGTACGTGCATATTAAGTTATAATAACTAAATGTCAGTGGAGGTACGTTTCGAAGAGTAATATAAAGACATGTGGTTTAGTTTAATCCTGAAGAGTTTATCTGAAGAATAACTGAAAAGTATTTCTGATTCTTATTTCTGAAGATGAAAATGTTGCTGTTTTGACCTCGTTTGCATTACACGGTCCACCGTTTCTGTGTTTTCTTTTAGCTTAGACATTGGAGATAGTAAAGACTCATCTGACATTAATATATGTTTTGATTACTGCCTCGGTCAAGGTTCAGCTGAGCCAAAGTGGTACCATATGAGTACGGGGAGAAACTACAGACCTCTGATTGGTCAGAGAGAACCATCAGCATGTGGTGTAGACAACGTAATAACTGCGGTCTCATTCTGACCAACTTTCTTGTTTTATTTGTCACAGTACAAGAACATAAAGAAGACCAGAACTTTAGTCAACAGAACTGGACTTGTAAAGTTTGGTCCAGTGGAAATATAAATACATTGACATGAGGAAAAGATTAAATAGCCCTTTGCAGATTGATGATAATTAAAGAAGTTTGTGATGAACCCAATTAGTTTTATCCATCTGGTATTAACTCTCCATATTACATAATAGCAATATAAGTTTCCATATTTTTGTATGAAACAGAAAATGAAAGATTATTTCTTTTCCTTTAGACAAGCTCAACACTGCTAGATGGGAATTGTAGAAAAAAATATGCAGTATTGATTCAGCCAACTGGAATAAAACTGCAGCTCAGACGCCAGGAGCATTTTTACCCATGTCCTCTGTGCATTGCTGCTTAACTATTGGGACACGCTATAGGTCGTTAAATTTGATTTGCTTTGAAGCTACTAAGTATAGCCACAATATGTTGACCCTATTAAAATCATCGGCACAAGTTCGCAACAACAAATGCACGATGTTTACAGTTGCATCTACATAAATTGGAATATCTCCAAAGGCTTAATTATTTTCATTATTACAATTTAAAAAAGTAAACCCAAACAGATCCTTTTCCCACAGTGTGGCATAGTCCAGTGTTTATGTCTGTTCATTTTGAAAGTAATGGATTAGAGCAAATGAAAACTCAGAATTGAATATCTCAGACTACAGTTAAATAATTCATGACCTAAGTTATGCAGAAATGTCCCCTTACTGAAAGGTACGTCCAAGTAATGTGCAGTTGAACTCCTTCTGCATGAATTACAGCCTCAGCATGATGTCATGTTGAGGTGATCACCCTGTGTCACTTGTTTTTCCTCTTGATAATACTCTATAGATTCTCTATGGACAATTTGTTGGACAATCAAGTAACAACATGGTCATTAAACCAGGCAGTAGTGGGAGTGTGCGTAGTTGCTGAGCCATTCTGGTGAAAGCAATCAGCATCTCCAAAAAGCTTTTTAACAAATGGGAGCAAGACCTGCTTTAAAATTTCCTTGTAGATAGCAGTACTGACTTTGGACCTGATAAAACACAGTGGAGCAACAAAAAATGGTACAATTTCCCATATCATCACTTCCTGAAGAAACCTTACATTTGACTTTAGATCAATTGGATTCATTTGACACCCCTGATTTCCAAATGCATTAGTGGGCACACTTCCTCTAATCAACTAATGTGCTAATAGCTGAGCTTATTTTTCATTTTAGAGATTTTCCTAACTTTGAAAAAGCTTAGTACACTTAGCTTCCACTATTTTTTTTTCCAGATAAATTCTGAAGTTCTAATTTATTTGGCTGTTTTATAAACTTTAAGTTGACTGAGGTTTGACATATGTGTTAAAGTTTTGGTTAGAAGTTCATATTTGTGCTCTTATTTTGAAGTGGGAGAGATTGTTTACATAGCAGTTCTGCTTCCTCTCCTCACGTTTTCTACTCGTGATGCAGCAAATGGGGTTTATTCTGTACACAGAATGTACAGCAGTCAGTTTAAAATCTACTGATGTCCTGTCTGCTTTCTGACCGAAGTAAGTTAAAATCAGCAATAGAGTTAGTAATACTGAAAACTATAAAACCGAAACCATGACACCAGAAGCTGCTTAAACATAAAGAATACCATATTTGCAGTTCATGTCCTAGATACGTCTGGATGTGGTTGCTCTTGAAGTGCTGATTCCAGTCCACACGTTATTAATCACTTCCAAAGTATTGAATGGGCTTTGCTTCCAACTCCCTAAAATAATTAGTTACCGCTGTTACTGGTGTGCCATTTTCTGCTGCACTTTTTCCTTACACTAAACTGTCTATTAATATAAAATTGACATTGTTTTTTTGTTTGTTTGTTTTTTTATTATGTGTACTATGTTGTCTAACTTAAGGCAAAGCAAGGTATTTTAATGGTAAATAGAATAAATCAGCTCATATTTACTGTAGTGTGCATTTTTTGCCGATATTCCCAGAAAGAAAAAGCATTGGTTAAATGCATGCATCACCTCTGCATTGCCTTCAGGGAAACAAAAGCTAAAAAAAAAGAAAAAAAAACAAAACAAAACAAATGCTCCGATGTCATTAGCAGGCTTTTGTTTAGCCCACAGATCACTGTCAGATTTATTTGTCTGTGTATTCAACTGGGTGGCTAACAAGCTAATCAAGTCGCTAAATACAGAGGGAGGAGATCTGCGTTTACAGCGGATCCCCCACCAGCCAGTTAGAGGCTCTTCCCAAAACTGTCAGAAATGAAAGCAGTCGTGCACGGTTCAAGGGCTTCTAAGTAAAAGTTTCTCTTCGCAGCTGTAATACAGTGAGTGAAGGCGAAAGCAATTAACTGTGGCAGGTGGGGAAACTTCTCTGGCCATCTTCTCTCCTCCTGCGCAGACACAGTGTCTCGCCTTAGGTTGCACGTGGCTTGGGCATGAACTGGCCGAGGCCGCATTAATTAAACACAGGGAGACAGTCAAACCTTTGTGCGCGAGACCAACGGCTGCAGGACTTAACTACCTTGACCTAATTTAGGTTAAGTCTTTGCCTGTTTTTAGTGGACCTTAATAATTTTTTATTTTTATTTTTTTTGTCCCAATAATGAGTAGCCTCAGAGAGAGAGCGGGAGAGAGAAAAAGAGAAACTTTCACGTCAAGAAGAAGAGTCTTGTTACTTTCTAACGGCGGCAGATGAGAGCATGTCAAGAGGGTTCGGCAGTGTTGCTGTTTTGACACAAATTAATGAAGTGCCTGATATGTATCCAAGGGAAACGGGGAGCAACAGTAAAAATGCCTCTTCCTCGTGTGGCTATGCATTAGTTTACATTCAACAACAGCAGTGTCACGGTCATTAACCCACAGCAGGGCTGCTGTGTCCCCGTGCCCATTAAGCATTAGACAAACTGAGAGCGAAATGAAGTGTCTGCTGAAGCTTATGTAAAGCACAAACTGTGACTCTCTGTGGCAGTGGACATTTACAGCTTGTGTAGGGCTGCGCCTGATATGGTAATATCACTAATTGCTGCCTAATTAGATGCGAGTCAGTGAGTCGTGTTTTAATACTCTTCAGGGATCGTTACTGAAGGAGGAGAAATTCATCACTTCTGACGAATGACAGTCGGGTCAGCAGGAATTTGAGCATCAAGTCGGAGGGACTGATGGGAAGATGCAGGAGAGCTCAGAACTAATGGTTTTTTCGCGCCGTTGTCGTGTTACTTAAGTAGAGTCATTTTCAGCATGGTGCAGAGCTGCTTCAGAAGTTAATCACACATTAATACGGAGCTCTATGTGGAGATTTACCATTGACTAACAGTGTGAGATTGAAACCAATAAGCCTTAAAAGAGTGAAAATCTAAGTTTCACAACGGCAGAAAGAAGCTGCTGATAATCACGACTGCAAATTATTTATGATGAGCTTTTAAGTCGGGGTGGGCAGTGTGATCGCCGTGGGGTGGAGGAGAAGGAGAGCTGTTAATTTGGAGGAAACATAAAGGACCAGTTCGTGCAGGAGGGCACCTTACAACAAGTGGCTCACACTCCATGTGAACGAGATTATTATTCATACACCGCACTCCAAAAGTAATTGCTGCCCGTGGTAAAAATGTAAAAAAAAAAAAAAAAAGCCTCCAAATAAATTAATCTTATATATTGCATTAACCTATTCTTACATAAAAGTAAAAAAAAAAATCCGACCTTTAAATTGAGGTCATTTTGTCCCTCCACTATTTTATACTTTTGTGTTCTGGTTTGTTAGTCTTTGATTTATTAAATGCTTAAAAAGAAAACCAAAGACCAGCAGAATAATTTAGCATTTTTGCTTATTAATTCTGAAGAGGATGAGGGAACCCTAAGCAATCCAACAGCATCTTCAAAGCAATCAGATATTTGTTGGGATCGAATGATTTTCAATTCTTCTTCAACACATTTAGCCAAGGTACAGATGAATACATGATCATCATATTTTTTAAACACTTTATTGACACCTAAAATAGCTAACTTTTCATCATCTACCCCAAATAACAACTTCTAGTCAGCGCAAAAAACAACATGCTTAAAGGAACTGGAACTGTCTCCAACAAAGCTGGAAGAGAACCTAATTAACTCACTGTTAGGGAAGAAAAGGCGCCATCTTGGGTTTATCAAGTCTTCTTAATAACTATCAATTTTAATCTTACACATCTTTACACTGCTGCAGTTATACTCTGGAAAGCACAAGTAAAAGTATGTACTTTTAAACGTAAAAACTTTACTCAAAGTTCGGTCTAATATAAGTGAATGTTGTTCTTGGATTAAATTTTTTTTTCTTTTTTATTCCCTTTACATTGGAGCCAGACTTTTGTTTTTTTTTCCCACTCAGACAGACATCTTAAAAAGGTGTTTCATAGTTTTTGTGTTTTTTCAAGCGGTGCCAGGCATATGTCTTCTCTGTTCACTCTCAAAGTCATTTTGGTTGTTTGTATTGTTCTTCCCAGCTGGAGTGAGGTGGCAGAGACAAAGGCAGATGTGTCCCTGTTTGTTTTTGAAGTGTCAGAGTTAAGTCTTGCGTGTATGCGTGCGCGTGTGTGTGTGTGTGTGTTCTGCTTCTGTGTGACGATGCCCATGTTTGGGTGTTTCATTTCCCCCCCATGTGTTGTCTCTGTTTGTGGTCCACAGGTCCTCCGCTGCATTGTTCATCCGCCTCCTCCTCCCCTGTTGAGCAGCTCCCATACCCTCCCCCTTCCATTACAGCCAATGAGAACCACGGGAGGTTGCTAGGTAACAGTGCGGCTCAGCCAGCCCAGGACTCTGACTCTGAGGATGAGTTTGGCCCCAATTCATTCTTAGTTAAAACTGGCTCAGGGAACCTGTATGCTCCTTCTGCTGCAACTGCTGATGGTGAGTTGGTTTTCACACTTACTGCTGCTTTCTGGAGGTCAGCCTGCTCCCCCCCCCTCCTCCCCACACACATGCACACACACACACACACACACTCCTGGATGTGTTGTGATACAGGTCATGCAGATGGCTACGGGCAAGATAATGTCCTTCTTTTTTTTTTCTTTTTTTTTTATTTAAGCACCTTAAGAGAGAGCTGAAACTTCGAGTCGATACGCAGCCTCAGGAAATGAGCAGAACTCTCTGAAGTGAGGTCGGCAAAGTTCACAGCAAAGCGATGGGCGATTTTGGTTGAGCAAGAAAGATTTGTCATTGATATTTCTGTTGGATGGTTTGGATAGGAAATAAGTGAGAAAAAGTTATAACATTCTAGGTGGAAACGTCGGGCTCTTGTATCGTAACTCACAACTGTAACATCCTGTCTTCCTAGTTGTATAAAGCTTCATGGACTCCCTGTGCGGTTGCTCATTAAAAAACATCAGCTGTTTTTTTTTTTGTTTTTTTTTATGTTGAAATGCAGTCTCCTGCTGGTACTGTAACATTCATTCAGACTGACAGAATGACATTTCAGCTCAAAGTGCTAACACAGTGTTGACAGTTGACGAAAAAAAAATCTGATTGTAAAGCTGTATGTTTACCAAGTAGGAAGCTGAAAGTGTCAGAAATGATGTCAGCAGTTAACGTACTGATTTAAGTATGAGGAGGACGATTTTGAGCATCCAGACATGATTTTTAAAGGAGCAAAATTGTGTTTTTTGATGTATATTTCTTAATTCTTTTCTTGTTGCTATATTCTAAATTCATCAACAGATTGAGAGATTAGGAGAGTTATCGATGATGATTAAGAAGAACTTTACACTCACTGATGTTATCTTCTCTTTTACAAAAAGAAAATGTGTACCGTAAATTAAAAATGGCAGCGATGGATCAGGCAGGTCTTTGGCTAATACCGATTCATGTTTGTCTTTAATGTCTGACGTGGCAGATGCAACTCTGACTAGTTGCATATTTTCCCCTTAAATTACTCAACACATTAAAGAACAAATATTTGCAACTGAAAGTGTGGAAATTTCAAAATTATTCATTGAATATTATTAAAGCATACGTTGCTTTTCTCCATCAAACTTTTACAAATCTCAGAAAAGACAAATTAAAATAGTTTAAGCTCTTAGTCTTGATGCTTTCAAGCTAATGACTTTCTCAGTATACTTCAACGTACATTTTTGGAACAACTTCTAGTAGTACTTAAATTCAGAATTTAAAGGGCTGTACTGGGAGCCAGTCATGGGAAATTGATGATCGATTTTGATCCCTGCTGGATTGATTGATGCATCAATAAATGCCAATACTGGTAATGTACAGCACTTATTCATATGATGTGGGATTCTGTCCATTTCGTGACAAGCTTTCAAAAGTAAAGATACACTTATTAGACTTAATTTTTATTTTTCGCCAAGGTAAGGCCTACCGATTCCAATAGATTCCAGTTTTTCTGCAGAACATCTTCAATAGAGGTTCCTGTTAAATACAACAAAAGAATAATAACAATATCATCAGGGATGCTAATGCTGATATATGTTCATGCTAGATGTCAGTCATTTTTTAACATATCTGTCTTGGTCCCATAAATAATTATGTTGATGTCAATAACCAAAGGTAGTTTTCATCTTTTTGCTGTTTGTGTGTGTGTGTGTGTGTTTGTGTTTTGGGTTGGCCATGTTATTATATTTGTTTGACATTAACAGTGATGCAGTGATGCAAACATATGGCCTGTGGACAAAGTTTGGCCTGCCAGTGCTTTTTCTGTGGCCCTCTAAAGGCCACAGAAATGGAAGTTCAAGATAACAGTTGTGTCCTTAAATATTATATTAACAGTCAAATCAAACCAGTTTTTATTTGCATAGGTCAAGGGTCTGCAACCTCTGGTGCCAAAACCACAAGTGGGTCTTGGACCTTCCACAAAGACTCTTATAAATGAACTGTTAAAAAAAAAAAGAAAAAAAAAAAATATATATATATATATATATATATCATCCATGTTGTTTCAGTCTTCCTAAAACAACATGAATGATTTAAGTCATTGATCAAGCTAACTAGTTGAAAGCTTTCAATATATGAAACTCCGAAGTGTCCTGACTGGCTGCTCAGGTCGGCAGCGGAATGAGTTATTAATCCCACTGCAAATCTCCCTGGTAATTCCTGTGCAGCAACACTGTGGTCACCCAGCAGTGGCACAATTGGCTGTAGGCAATATGGGTGGGGGTGGGGGGCTAAGACCTTTACCATGGCAGAAGTTTCTCACAACAATGAATGTAATTTGCATGGATAGATCGTTTAGTTTAGCCTTAGGCTGTCAGGAAGAGGAGTAAGGAGGAATTTCTGCAGCTCGAGTTGCTACCTCTGGTTGTCATTAGGGCTTTGAAAGACCCTTTTAGTAAGTGGCACTGTGCACACATACTGCTGTGCTTTCTTAATCGAACCAATGCTACTGACCAATAAAAAAAAAAACAAGGACCTGCAAATTCTTAGTTTTTTACCAAAATGTTGCTTAAATCTCATCTTGTTTGTCACACCCCCCAATGGGATGTTATGTTTCATTTTGAGACTTGACATTTTTACTTATGAATAGTGCTCTCATTAAAATTTGGAGAATAGCAAAGCATCTCCAAGTTTTGTTCAATTAATCCACACAACTTAGATAAGCTTCCTCTCTATCGTATTTCTCCCGCTGCATTTACAGCGCCTCATCCAAATATTTAGCAAGCTTGGTGACTTTGTTTATTCCATTCTGGGTATCTCTCATTTTTGATTAATAGGAAAAAAATGAGTCTTTCACTCCAGTGAACAGCACAACGTTCATTCCCCCTTTTTTTATTTTTTTTATTTTGTTGGGAAATAATATATGTAGCTAAATAACTCTATCAATCAGAGCTTGTTTCAGCAGAATGAAATGACTTGATTGGAAGTTGTTCAGTGTGACATTGCTACATAGAGCTAAATAAATCTAATATTCACAAGGTGACAAAAATGTAGTGAGAGGTGACAAAATGAGAGTGTGGTATTGGATGTGTTCGCCAGAATGATAATAAAAAGATTGCACATTCCCGATTTTTTATTTTTTTTTTTCTTTACAAAACATTTTCATTTTTGCTTTAGAAAATATTCCTGGATGTAATTGGGAATTAACCATGCATGTCAAGATTCCTTCAGAATTTACATGTGGCAAAAAAATATGTATTTGAAAACCACCACGGCGAAAAAGGATGACAATTTCAAATCGGGTCGTCTTGATATGCAAGTCATGCTTTGAAGAGAAATGTCATCTGAGCAGAAAAGAATAAAAAAAGATGTTTTTATTGTCAGTAAACAAGGTGAAAGAATACGTATGCCTCTAATAATCTTTTCGTAGTGGAATCTTTCCACAGAAAAACAGGTGGTTTTTATCTTTTCAGATTACATTCGCCCAAGGTCGTCTTGGAGCCCAAATGCAGGACTTAAAATGTTCTGGCGGATTTTGAACAACTGAAAGCTCTCAGTGGCATATCATTATTCACATTAGTAGCCTCCAAGGCTGCTGTGTGCTTTTTTTTATTTATTTTCAGAGTGGGGTGAGGGAGAGTTGTGTTTTATTTTTTATTATTATTATATCTGGGAAGACTAAGCAGTAGTTTCTCTAAGGCTGATGAGGCTGCTCGCTGAAGCCTGCAGTCCTATTGTCAAGCATGTGTCTCTCCGTGGCCTTCGGCTTTCTCCGAGGGTCTTCTTCCTGGGGAGAATGCCAGTTAGAGGCCGCTGCCACGCTGGGCTGCAAGATCTCAGACACTGCAGCCTCCCCGCATTAGCATCTCTTAATGCGAAGCAGCATGGGGTCGCCAGTATCGGCTTTCAGTGCGGTCGGACGCCCCGGTGAAAAGGGCCGGCACACCGAGCGGCTCGCAGCTGACCAAGCAGGAATGCTGTGCTGAGCAGAAGGCTCAGGGACGCAGCCGTGTGTGAATTCAAATGAGTCTTCATTTGAACTGCTTAATCATCCCCCCTGAGTCTGCAGAGACGGGGGAGAAATGTGGTTAAAAGAGGTCACACCAGAAAGTAATTTAGCCGCAGACACCACGAGGAATAGAACTATCTGAGGCTAAATAATAATTTCATGAGCAACACATGGCACCCTGTTCTTTCTTTTTTTTTTTTTTTTTTCCTGAACACTTTATGTACAGAGCCTTGCGAGAGTGTCAGTAACCCCTAAACCATTTCAAATTTACCCGATAACAATAAGGTTTTATTCCTCTTTGTGAAATATACCCAACTCAGTCAGATTGAATGAAGCGTATTTGTCAGCTTCAAGTGCTGCTGTAGATTCTCACTCAGATTTAAGTCAGGGTTGTTCAAACACATCAACACTTTGATGTAAACCATTTTGCTACAGCTCCGGGTGTGTGTTTACGGTCGTTTTACTGCTACAATGTGAGCCTACACCCCTTTCTCAAATCTTTTGCAGCCCCCTTTTTTCCATGATTACACTGTATTTAGCTCCATCCATCTTAGCTCTCACCAGCTTCCATGACCCACTGAAAGAGCATACCCACAATATTATGCTGCTGCCTTCATGTTTCCTGGAATGTACTCATGTTCATATTGGGCTGTTTTTTATTGTCACACAGCATTTTTAATGTAGGTCAAAAATGTCAAATTTTGGTTTTCTTGCCCTTCTGCCATAAAGGTCAGATTTGTGACGTGTATGATTGTCTCCCTTTTCCCTACTGAAGAAAAGCCTCCACACAGCACAATGCTGCTACCACAGTGTCTTGTTTTTTGAGATGCCATTTTCAGGCACTGGAACCTAAAAAGTTTGTTTTCTAACCCTAAAGCAGTAAACATTTGTTCTGCTGTAGTAGCATGGCTTTTAGCAGAATACCACTGAACTCAGTCATATTGCTACCCACCATGCATTGATGACGAGCGTTGCAGACCACGTGTTACACCACCATTGCCAACTTAGCAACTTTGATAAAATATTAAGTGACTTTTCAGACAAAAAAAATGACATTCACCAAAATCGGAATCGGCAGGTCAGGCTTGTTTAAAAAAAAAATTGCAATTGATGCATGCCTCAATTTTTTTCCTCTTAACAAATGTTGTCATCTTTTTGGAGTCATTCCATCATTCAAAACTGGAGAAAATCTCCTGAAGTTGGTGGTTATTAAACGACAGTGTGAAAAGTTCCAAGGTTCCCAACACTTTTGCAATCCACTGCAAGTTATCAGTAAAGTGAAGTCAACAGGCAATTTGTCCGATCATATTCAGGCCACCGTTTGTCAGCTCACAGTAACCCGTTCAGGATACCTACATATCTTCTTTCCACTGACGTAAATTTAGATGCATCACCTTCATTGTATGATAATTGCAGACCATCTGTGCCTTCTAACAAAATCTCCAGGCTCTTGATGGATTTGTAGCAGAGTGACATACAGAACAGAGCATACATAACCACTTGTCTTGTTCTTGCTAAGGCAGCTCAAAGAATGACAGAAAATCCATTAGATCTAAGGAAGGCCGAGTGAAACATATGCCAGCTCCGGTCTTAATGGATTTAGGTCGAAAACTGTGGCAGGCCCTTTTATAATAGTTTTTATAAATTGGTGTTCTTTGTGCAACCTGGCGGCAGCTTGCTTTACTTCTTTAAAAAACAGCACATCTGTCTTCCTCTGGTTGGTAATAAAAATCAAGCTTTATTTGCATTCTACGAACTTGTTTTTCCCTAAGGGAGACCCGGTGAAGAGCCGAGAAGTGTGGTGTTTGTGGTACCTGTTACCTCTCAAATGGTTCTTTGGAAGACAGCTGGAATTCCCTCATGCCTCTTCCTCTCAGATTTTTTTAATGGTGTAGGAAACAGCAGGGCTTGGAGAGAGATCCGGCTCCACGGAGCCACTACGTTGTGCTGCTTCACTGCGTTTCTGACATTCGATTTGTATTTTTATAGACAATCCTTACTCAGCTGGAAATTTTGCTCTTGTGATTAGCCATCGGGGATGATCTGCTGATTTTTATTGGTGCTGGATGACTTTTGATTAATTCTCCATCAAATGACTTGCACCTCAGTGGGCTGAGTGGATGTTTAGGGCATATCCTATCACTTTATGTCATCAGATGGGGCCGTCCGTGTTGTGGATGCTATTCACTTTCGTTGTTCACGAATATGCATTTCCCTAGACGGTACAGAGAATGTCAAATAAAGTTAAGAATTCAGACTAAATGACGTCTAATAATAATAAATAAACTTTTCCTGACAAGATTTTCTGTCATCCCCAATTAATGTAGGTATTTATCATGTGTTGAGTTTGAAATACGTTCTATATGAGTATTTTGCAGAGATACTTCTAGTCTTGGTATTTTCAGTTAACAGGCGCAAGCATCAAACTAAATGTGTAACAATTGAAAGAGCATGCAGCACTGCATGCAGCTTTTTGATCTGCTCTGTATATTGATTGGTGTTTATGTTGTTGTTGATTACTCCTGCTGTGGAAATTAAAGCAGTTGTGTCCCTACAAAATCTTACATCTGGAAGACAGGCGTCTGATTAAATTTGAGTCTTTTTAACAAAAGGCTGATTTGCTCCTGGATTACAGTGCATGTAACCATTTCCACCTAGTATATTGCTGATTTTAGTCCCATATAATTTTGTTCCAACTACATCATCGATTGTCTGCAAATAAAAAAAGTTATAGTTCAGGAAAGAAAACATCTATTCGTTTTTTTTAATTAACTGCTAAAACAAAATTATAACACAAATGCTAGTTTTTAGTCATTCTAATTCAGCCTTGTCAAATGTCCAGTTTGGACCATGTCCTGGGTGTTTGAATTGTATTCACTGCATTCAACATCAACCTGTTAGAAGGAAAATTTGGCAGGACAAAACAGCACTGGCAGAGCAAAGGGTGTTTGTATACAAATGTGAACTACCTCTTGAATTTGGCATTTTAATATCAAAAGATGTTTACACATTTCAGTAATTTACAACTGAGTCTAATTCACCGCTAACATATTCAGATTAATACAAAACCATTAGATACATTCAGCAGGAGGTTTCATACCAGCCAAACAACAACTTGTTTCCCATGCAAATGGACATTTCTGCATCAGGTGAACTATTCTAAAATATTTTTGGAATATATCAGTAGTAATTTTATTTATATTACAAAATCCCAACTATACTTCGCTTAGTTGGGCTTTTTCTCACTGACTGGACATCTTTGTGTGAGCAATTATAACAACTTACAAGGAGACAGATATTCCTGTTGTTTCTTGGTGTGGGGGATGAGGTTTTAGCTAATGAAGTGGATTTGCCTTAATTACTTGTCTCAGAAAGCATCGGGAGGCCTTAACCGGTGCATGCATCTGTTAGGAAGAAAAATGAAACCCCCACATTCCCCACACTGAAAGGATATCATCAGGCCTCTGCTTTGAATGCGATGTGAATGTTTTTGGCCATTGTACCAAAGTCTCTATTCTGTGTCTCTCTGATAACAAATGAATCTCCTTTTCTTGGCAATTTTGTTGTGCAAAGCAGGTCAATAGAAAACCATTAATTTTTTTTTCTCTCCTACTCCTTGGATAGTAGTGAATAATTGTTGCTGAATCGCCACATCTGCGCGGGTCATGCTGCCCTGTGCTTTATCCCACAAACACTTTTATTTCTCATTCCTTTTTCTTTAAAAAAAATATTTTTAGTGCTACAGGTCTAACATGTACTTACCTGGCTGTGGAAAAATGTGTATTGCAGGGCAACGACATGTTTGCACACCATCAGACAGTCGATCTCAATCTTAAGGAGTCTCTGAGGTTGTTTTTAGCATTTTATAAGTTGTTCATTATCATTGTGGACCAGCTTCTCATTTTCAGCAAACTTTTTTAATGTAAACTTTAGGAGTCAATATGTCTTCAGATGCTACATACTTATTCTAAGTAGGTGTGTACAGATAGCTTTCTCAAGTAGGTTTGAAGGGCTAAGCAACAAAGCCTTAATACAGTAACAAATGTGCATTTGTTTAAGTTTTCTTTTTTTTTTTTTTTTTTTTTATTTTTGTTCCCCAGGAAATCCTGTTGAGATTGAATATGTCTTTTGCAGGACAATGCTGGTCAAGCCTGGCACCAGCACACAGACACTACAGAACATTTGCAGTGAAAACAGAAAAATTGAACACCGTCAAATAAATTAACTAAAAGATTCCTCAGTGGAAACATTTACAGACAGATTATTCTTGCTCAAAATCAATAGGAATGGCCTTAAGAATAGTGACAACAACACCTTTAGCTTCTGTAACTGGCTCCAAGCAGTGCACAGGATGGATGCAGGGATGTAAACCATGCTACTGGACTTTAGAGCAGTATTCTCTGGAGTGATGAATCATGCCTCTGTCTGGAAATTTAATGGACAAGTCTGGCTGTAGCAGTTGCCAGGGGAATGGTACTTGCATGACTGCATTGTGTCAACTGTGACTTTTTTTTTTTTTTCTGCAAAAGGGATTATGGTGTAGGGCTTTTCTTCGGGAGTTAGGCTCACCCTCTTAGTTGCAGTAAATGCAACTTCTAATCCTGTAGCATGCCGAAATGTTTTGGACAATTTCACGCTCCCAACTTTATGGGGACAGTTCGGGGATCCCACCTTTCTGTTCCAGCATGACTCTGCATTGGTGCACAAGGCTAGCTCAGTGGACGATATGGAAGACTTTGACTGGGCTGCACAAAACTCTGACTGCCAGACTATAGTGTCCAACATCAGTGTCTGACCTCATAATTATTTTGCCCAAAAAGTCTTCTGAAATTCCTTACAAAATCCCCCTAAACCTTGTAGACTACAAAGAGTTGAAGCTCTGGAAGCTGCACAAAGTGTATCAATGACAGATGTGTAAAAGAAACTGACCAAACACTTTTGGCAATAGTCTGTCCATTTATGTGTAGTCATACAGACATATTTTCTGACAGCATTTTATAAGTAGAATATAGAAAATTTCATTTAAATCGTAGGTTGTCAAAGTGGGTTAAAAGGGGAAAGTACAGACTGTTCAGTTTGAATCATCCTGCGGTAGACGGCACCATTTCATACCTGGAGAAGTCAATTACAAAACAACCACAACTGCAAATGAATGAAATGACAAGCACCCAAACTGAGCATGTATGGTGTGTCACAACAGAAAGAACTACATTCAACTAGGGGGAAAAAAAAACGTCCAACCAGCTGGGTGGTTATTTTCCTCAAAGCAAGGGAGCATAGAGAAAATGGACACACACAAAACAAAAAGAAAAAAAAACAAGGAAAAATTCTATTGAAAGTGAATTTTTTCATATAGCAATATTACCAATTGTTTTTAAAATGAATAGTAAAACAACAAAAAATGTAGAAAGATGAATATCTTCCTGGAGATAAATTTGCAGCATTAATGCCAAAGGGTCATTCATTGTCTCTAACCTCAACATATACTGTAAGTTGCTTGGAAAATAAGAAAAAATAAGCTTACACAAAGAGAAGCTGTCTGTCTCCCAAACAAAAGCTGAGAAACTATTTAAAAATGAGGTTGCATTAATCATAAATATTACTACATTCATAAAAACTATGAATAATGGAGACACTGTATTGCTATTTTATAAGTCACTTAAAATAAGTGTAATTTTCCTGACATGTTTATGACTTTGCAAATATACAGCACAGCGTGTTCACATTTACACTAATCCAGATAGATTTATGAAAGCACCCAAAGCCCTGAGAATTAAATTGCATGTTTAGTGTAGAGATCTGCAGGTATTTACATTTGATGGTACATGGCAAATGTACAATCTATAATTATTGAGAACATGGCCCCAGGAAAAGAAGGTGCTGCAGAGATGAATTAGCTGTTGGTCTGCAATCGCTCGATGGTCACGCTCCAGGATGTAAAATGTTTGTTTTGGTTTGCAGTAGATGCCTTCTGGAGCAGGGATTCATTTGTCCTTTAGATATATTTTGCTGTGTATCTGTGCCATCTCTGTATCAAATTAGCATAACCATATGAATGGCTTCTGGGATCAGGTACATAACTGAGCTGGAGGGAGGTCATCAAAAACTGTGTGGTTTTACCTCACACTGTGATACTTCTAAGTGCCTCAACTGCTGGAAGGAATAAATCATGTCTCCAAAGACAAAACATGCGTCTATAAACATAAGAAACTATCTAAAACTAGATCTAAATGCAGTGGTGAACTACAAAAAAGTTTGTTGCGTTTACTCTAAACCAGTAATCACAAACATTAGTTCTGCTAACACAATGCACTACACCTACAAGGGATTTAGAGAAAGCTAATGCTAAAGTGCTAATGTCAATTAAAATGATATCTCCCCTTGAAAGACTACAGTCCCCGAACACCAATTTAATAAATTAAATGTTAATTTAATTTTAACATTATCATTTACATGTTCTTATAATGTCCTTAGATATTGTATTCATGTCTATATCTTATTTTTTTTACTATTCATTCTTTATATTGTTCATGTATGTTTCTTCCTGAAAATAAAGTTTTTGAACTGCTCTGTAAAAAATTTCACCCCTTCAAAGTAAGAGCATAAATATAAGCGTCTAAATGCCTGGAGAATTTTTAACAATTAATAACCAAAATTTCAACGCAGATGTGGAACTTTTTTCAACTGAAGATTTACAAGACACCAAGGTAAATTAGTGTTTTTGAATTTAGCTGAAAAAATAAATTTAGGCTAAGCTAAGTTTGCAAAAAGAAGCTAAACGAAAAAATTGCTACGTCATTAGTTGATTAGCGCACTTGTGCCCACCATCGCCTAAATGTAAAAATTACCGTTTTATTTTAAATACTAGGAAGAAACCTAGGAAGCCGTTTAAATGTTGCTTATGAGGCTGGAAAACAGAGAATTTAACTCGGTATATTTTAGCTTTCTTGCTGCGTTATGAGCATACTGCCTGTTAGCACATGTTCCCCGTTTTGAACAACTGATGAAGCTTGAACAACTGATGAAGCTTGATGCAAGCATGTTGTTGGTGCAGGTTTATCAGTCTTACATGATCGACATGTTAATATGGGCGCTTTAAGTTCCTGACCCTGAAAAAAAATCTGATAGAAGTCGAAACTTGTTGACTGACATGAGTCGGTATTGCTTTAATGAAGGGGTTGATTATAGGAAATAAACCCGCTCTGTTTCTGCATTCTGCTCTCTACGGCGTAAATTGGCAATTTAGTGCTGAGGATATCTGTGAAATAAAGGCTCAACGCTACGAAGAAAAGCCTTTCTGTGTAAAGCCAGCAGTTCATTGATTGATGAATGGCTTAGAAAACGTGGAAATAAATGGCTACAGAGTGCAAAAAGACATCAGTCCTCTATCTTGTGGAAAGCAGAGTATCAAAGAGTGAGAATGGGACCAGAGACTACTATCTCTTCTTCTAGGCAGTTTGGCATTTCCAGCCAGTTTCTCAGGGAAGATCTGATTACTGCCATACCTTAAATCTGCTAATGAGTTGTGTGAAACATGCATTATTAGTTGAAAAAAACAAAACAAAAAAACATGCTCCAACAACCTTCCCTAGTCTAAATGAGTGTCCTAAAAAGCGGTGAGACTTTGTCAACTTCAGGAAGAGACCAGCTCATTTGTTTAAACAAGCCAGTCCGTGTCTGTTCGGAGTAAACTTAGGCGAGTCTCAGTGGGAGGCAGAGAGCACACAGTGGTGGAGATCAGCTAGAAGAAATAATGAGCAGGAGAGTTTTTTCCTTTCTTTTTGAAGCGTATTTCATGTGAGGTCTTTGTAGCTTGTCATTAAAAGGGATTTGTAAGTTTCTGTGTTAATTTGCTAGTGAAACTGCTGGTGTGAAAATGTCTGCCATGGTGCTACAGCAGGAAAGTTCAAACTTTAGTTTTAATGGTGTTTATTAGTTGATTATGCTGAATATACACTGTAGACAGCAAAGGCGTTCACGCCCAGTGATGTCAGCAACATGCTGACATAACCATTTCTTTTTTTTTTTTTTGATAGAGTAAACTGACAAGTTAATATGTACAATCCAGTTATCAGGATATATACAGTTGATGCACAGTTGCTTTCCTCTTGCATCTTAATGTCCAGTCTCTGATCATTAAATCACGTTATCAGCATAAGGGCAACCTGTGTAAAACCATGCAGTGACACAAATATAAACCATGGATGGAGGAGAGAAATGCAGGAACATCTCCGTTAACATGGTGATCTTGGCAGCTTCTCTGATTAACGCTTTCCTCAGCAGGCCTGTCAGTATCTGCTGGCTGCCATGTCTTGGTGTGTTTGGGAACATTTCTTGAATGTTGGCTGTATTTAATTTTGGGGAATCGGTATAAAGGGGATGGGGACTTTTGCCATTTGTGTTGTTTTTCTATTTGTCTGATCACATAAAATCCTAACTTAACACAATGCAGCAAAAATGTAAACTGGCTAAAGTAAAGGTATAAGTTCCTTTGCAGGACACTGTCCAGCCTATTAGGAGGTTTTGTTTTAGTCCAAAACCAATATTAAAGTCAAAAATTGACTTTTCTTTTTTTTTTTGTGGCAAATTTTGCAGTCATTTAAATTTATTCTCCTCTTAAAATCAAAATGGTCCTTCATGACTGTCTTGCTAAAGTTCCCAATTTGTCACTTGTCTTCTCACAGCCTTCTTAATATGATGCTTAATTCATCTTGTTTCTTCTTCTACTTTAGTTGCCTTCTAGGGTGCATTCACGTGAGACCTGCTTAATCAAACTGCAGTTGGTTTGCCTTGAAAAACTAGAGTTTGATTAAGGTTGACTAAACGGCTGGTGTGAATCCACCCTGAAGGAGTTTTGCATATAATGCTTTTCTACAGTGGAAACTGTTTTTGGATGTCCAATATAAAAACTATTTAATTTTCTTATGTTTATGACCTGCAGATTTTTTTTCTACTCAGACAAATCAAAAGCCTTAAAAATATTTTTTTATAAAAATACAAATTTTCACTTGCAGAAAGCACTGATGAAATATCACCTTCTTTAGTCGTCGTGACTTGTAGCATTTATCATTGGAAAAGAAAACGTACCTTGTCTATGTTTTACAGGAGGAGGGAATTAAATTTAAACAGCCTTCTGCAATTTTCTGTGAAATTGTTTGAAAGGTAACTCCAAAAGTTTTTTTTTTTTTTTTTTGTAAAATCGAAGCTTAAAAAAACTCAAATACTCTTTCAGAAGCTGCGAACCTGAATAAATCAGTCATATTTTAGCTCTGCTGGGAAACAAATTGTGAGTCAGTCTTTGATGGTAACCTCAAAGGTAGAAAAGACTAAAAAGTTCCTCAAAGTGATTATTTAACGACTGGATTTCTTTTTCTTCAGGTAAATGCTTCCTTTTTCATGTTTTACTTATTTCCTGTTTTTTTTTTTCCCCGCTCTCTCTCTTCAGACGGAGCCTTTCAAAATCACTCTCGGCTGCGGACGCCTCCGCTGCCCCTCTCCCATTCTCACTCGCCCAATCATCAGCACCATGCAGCCTCTATTAACTCGTTAAACAGGAGCAACTACACTCCGCGGAGCAACGCCAGTCCAGCGCCCACAGACAGCTCCGCTCCCCCGGAGGGTCCCGCCAGTGGTCAAGACTCCAGCAGCGTTCAGGACAACTGGCTCCTCAACAGCAACATCCCGCTGGAAACGAGGTACCGTGCAACTTGTCTCCCTAACAATGTGCGAGGCAGACATGTTGGCATCTTTAGGACTGAGCTCAAGCTTCTGCCATCGAACTCAGCTTTTTGTGTTGTCAGCTCTATATTATGTTACCACAGAGCTAACAAGGAGCAGAGCAAGAAAATGAAAGCTGCTTGGAACCAAAAGGCCTAACTTTTTGAAGAACACGATTTTTGTGGAAAACAAGAGAAAAGTGTTGCTTTTGGTTGCTTGTCAAATATTAGCTGATTTCCAGCCAAATCTAGTTTGACTAATAATAATAATGTTAGAAAAATGCAAAATTCCACCCAGGCTCTAGTGTGCATGCTTCCTCGCTCCTCTCCTTCAGTCCTGGTGTCTATTTATTTTATATTAATCAACTCTTTGTTCTCTAGCACATTCTCAATAAGAAGGCTCTTGTGTGAAGTAGATTTGTCGAGTATTATTGGAACTAAGGAAATGTCTGTTGGTTTTTCCTTGACTGGCATTGTCAAGAATTTCAAGGCAAAATGATTTCCTTTTCTCTAATAACCTCCTTTTTTTTCACGGTGGTGTATAATCTTCACGAAGAAAAGCTCAATCATGGCTGTAGCCAGGTTACCAACTGAGAAAATTTCTTCAATAAGCCTCAAATTGTGGGAGAATTTCTCCTCATTTTGTAGATTTGATGGTTAGGATTGAGTCAGAGCATTTCAACTGTAACATTAGGGCTGTAATTTTGCCCACCACAGTAGTAACTGAACGGTTTTTGTTCATTTGTACTCATTTATTCTTTTTATACTTTAGAAAACTAGAGATAAATGCCCTGTGAATGAAAAGCAAGCTGAGTGTACACTTCTGGCAGGTAGTCTCTTCTAAAATATGTTTTTTTTTTCTTCATTTTTTACCCTCAATAAAAGTGTCAGAGCAGTAATTGATTCCCATTTTGTCAAAGCTTTATTCGAAGCACTATTGTTCCAACAGATTTGAGTTTAGCTAGTAAAGTTAAATTCAATAACTCTGATAAACCCTTTTTCTAAGCCAGTTTTCTTCCTCCTGCATTTCTCACCATGACAAATTTCTCTTTTGAATTTTGAGCTCAAAAAGCTTCTGAGCAAAGAAAGCCAGTTTTGCACAAATGGCAGCTTTGTGTTTACATGTAACTGGCAGCAGCATTGCCATTTAGATTTATGAACAGTATCTAAAAAATAGGTTTAGAGATTTTTCTTTCTATCAGTTTAAAAATAGCCGATTTCTATTTCCGTGGGAAAATGCATGACAAAGTGGTCTGAAAAGCATTATTACACCCAGCAACAATATTGTTTTCATATTAATGTGATTTAACCTGATTTGGGATGCGTATCCTTGAAATTGAACTAAAAAATCGCAGCAAAATTTAAAAATGGTGGCTTCTGGAATTGGTTAGCCAGAAGTCCATGATCTTGTTTAGCAGATCTGCAGTAAATGATATGTCCCCTTTATGCAAATATAACATAATATTGACATCTTAAATTTCCAACTAACACAGTTAACATGGTTTGCATCACTAAATCAGCTGTTACAGTGTATTCGCAAGAGTTATGAACCTTACATTAACTAAGGACTATCTAAATATTTCCTAGTTTTCCTAAATCTGCCATGTGCAATCATAGAGTAGTTTAAAGTACAAAAAATGTAACAGTAAAATATTTCTTTTGAAAGTCTTCCTCTCTGTGACAATTTCTTTATCTGATTAATCATATAAATCAGATAGTTATATGATTAATATACATCTTACTGATTTATAATCAGCATCAAAATAATCAGCATGAAAAATACATCTGCTTATAAACTTAGTTATTTATATATATATATATATATATATATATATATATATATATATATATATATATATATAATTTTTTTTTAATGGAAATAGTATCTGGTTGAATAGATGAACTCATGAGGCACAGACCAATATTGATTTCAAATATAAAAACATTTTTGGGTCACACCTGTAGAACTGAGACAATTTGACAAAATGGCAACACTGGTAAACATTTCCAATGTTCCACCTTGTGTCCTCCATCCATTTTTAGAAACTACTCGTTAAAAAAACATTATTCAAATTAGCATTTTATTTTGATGGGAAAACTACTAATAGCTATTTTTTCCACAACTGTAAATAAAACAGTCATGAAGAGACTTGTTGTCTCGTCCCTCGGCTGTTGTGAGACGGTTCATTCAACAGGAAAATGAGCATCAGTTTCAGCTGGTGGGGCAGTATAAAGTATAAGGAATGATTACACATCATCCAGCTCCAGTTAATGCTGCACAGGTATTCCCTGTGGAGCCAAAGACAGATGGTGAGGAGAGAAAATAGTTCTGCTGAAACCACAGAGTTTTATAACCCATAGCCTTAAAGAAAGATACAATTTCAAAGTAATACTGCTAAAATTGTTAGTCGTATCCTAAAGGATCCTGTAGGATTAAATTCTATTTTTTCCTCATTTAATGCCATATCATTACCTCTCTCTTACGTCTCTTAAATTAAATCTACTGATGCAAAAGGCATCAATAGGTCTCAGTTGTATGAGAGACAGTGGTAGTTGCTTGGCTCTCTTGACTTTTGCCGTTTCTTTCTTAAGAGCTTCTGCCAAGCATCCCTCCGTCATTTGCTTCATTGAACTTTGCATTCATCGTCAGAGCTGAAGCTGAGGAAAGTCCAGCGCTGAGCTCCACAGGGCATGCATCAAAATCCAGCCTTTTCTCTTGGACCACTGAACGTGTTCAGCCCTCCCATTGCATGTGGACGGTTCATTTCTCCATTGCACTGGAGGAGTACTTCCTTATGGGACGTAGCTCTCAACATGGGGAGAAAGGAGACGCAAGCCTCTAGATGTATTACAGAAGATGTGTTATTTCTAATGCTACAGCAGTTGAGCGATAAAGTGTTGTAATTTTTCTGCTAATCAGCAGAGGCGCACCGATCAGAGATTCTGTTGCTGATTTTTGATTACAAATTTTGTGAAATTTTGTTAAACTGATTCTGACTTCTTTTTGATAACTTTAGATGTATAACTACTTTTGTCTGCTTCCTGCATTCTCTGAAATGTGTCTGTCTTAAAGCTGGTTTATTTCTGCAGATAGCTGTAGGACCACAGGGAGAAAGCAGAGGAGCTTTTTTTTCTCACAGATTACAGTTTAAACAATTATGAAAAAAGTTATTAAAAAATGTTTTTGTTAACCTGTAAAAAACATTTTGGTTTTTGTACAACCCCCCTCCCAAAATGTATCCCAGTGTGTCCCAATCAGTTTGATTGAGATACACTGACTATCCCAATCAGTGTAAAATGCTCTGACATAATTTTTGTTTTCAACTTTTACTTCACAAAACCCTGCAATTTGACTGCTTTATATAGACTTTGTATCTCGACTGTATATTTAAAGAGAAAAAAAAACTATTATGCTCTAACTTATAGATTTATGGATTGATTTATTGTAACCATATGGGAAGCTGAAGTGATCTTTCTGATCTAAACATTCGTTAATTATTTATATTAGGATCAGAAACCAGATCAGACTGTTTAACTTCCTGCTGTTTGCAAAACAATATTAATTGTTTCTTTAGCAGTCTAAAGAAAATGCCTCCAGAGAAGGAGCTTATTACTTTTGTTTGCTTCTAATTTTATTTATTAAGACCTTATAGGCACTACAAGTAGCCAACTGCTCTTCACTGTGTAACAGTTTCCACATTGAAGAATGCTTTTATCAGCTGATTAGGGACATTCAAGAAATGCAAATGATCTCTCGGTGCATCTCTAATGATTAGTTTTTTTTTCTACTTAAAATTAATACTAAAATGTCTAAAGCTAACTTTTCATATGTACAGTAAGTGATGCATTTTTGTCTTTCAACCACAACCTTAAAGGAGCCAGAATACTCTAATGTTTATCAGAGAAGAGCAAGACGCTTGCAGAGAAGGACAGGGCTCAAACAAAACAAGGTATGGAAGCGTACAAATGAGAGCAGCAAGAGTTAGATGTCATTTGTCCCACTCTTCTTTAGAAGTAGTTCCATAAGGGCCTTGGTTTCTTTGTCCCCACACCATCCGTTGTGACGCTCTTTCTTTACCTGTTGATTGGTATCGCCTGGTGATCACATTCTGTACTGGCATTTTCATGTTTTTTATTGCATGCATGTCTCACACTAGCTTCATATCCATCTTTCCACCTGTGTGTAGAAATATAGCAAAGCAGGCATTCCTTGAGACTTTGCAGGACAACTTGATTGAGATGGACATTCTGGCATCAGCACGCCACGATGCCTCGTACAACGACGGGTATGTTGCATGTTTGCTCTGTGGCTCAGAATCTGCTTTGCCATGAAAACAATGAATGCCTGTGCTATTTTTCCATCAAACATCCTCCCTGTTTGGAAACACTGTCAATCACTTTTGTGTGTCTCCTGCAGTGCTAGAATGGGTGTGTTTGTGTCTTCAGCTTTGATGCAACTCGCCTAATTTGCATCAAGTCACATTGTTGGGTTGTACCGTTCTTTTAGTAATGTCAAACATGGCCGCTTTATGAAACTTCAACTGCTAAAATACGATGCTCAAGCTATTTGTCTTTGAGATTTACAAATAAAGTATGGTCTCTTTGACTTTCCACATCACACATTGTAAGATGACATTCAATCACACTCATGTCACTGTCGCTCGGGAGCGTCTTGTAAACTTGTCACTGAAATGGCCTTGACAATAGTGCTGCTGTCACTGACTCTCTGATGGGCTGATCATACGGCACTTGGACACGGAGAGCTACACATGTTTTCCTGAGATAGTCAACCATGCTCTTCAAGGGCGAATAAATCTGCTTTTTACCATTCTGCAGCTTTATGTGCTTTATCTCCCCTCTGGACAGCCTTGACAACCCCACGCTTTACCTGAAGTCACACTTCCTTGAATGCGGTCACTAGTTGTGAAAATTACACTGCTTTGCAGAAGTGTTCTCACTTTTTGAACTTTTTCCCTTCCTGTCACAATATAACCACAAACTTCAATATAGTTTATTGGAATTTTATGTAATAGACCAACAAACAAAATTTACTCTCTTATTCCCCTTGACTTATTATATTGTAGAGCTGCCTTCTTTTACGGTTATAGGCTTTTGCTGTATGTCTCTTAAAATTTTGCAAATCTAGAGATAAAGACAGACTGAACAAATGCTAGCACTCAGTGGTGTGCACTGCTAACTAAAAAAAGTTTGTTGCGCTAATCCTAAAGCACTAATCGTAAAATATAGTTTCATTGATTTTAAAGCACTGCACCAGCACAGTATTTAGCAGAAGCTAAAGGGCTAACATGCTAACTTCAATTCAAATTATATCTGTCCTAGAAAGTCTACCACAACTGAACATCAATTTAATTTTGTTTTTTGTATGAAATAAAGTTATTGAGGGAAGAATAAGGAAACAAAACTGCTGTGAATGCCGTCTTCACCCACTACAAAATAAAAACAAAAATAAACATCTAACATCTTGAAGAACGCTCAACAGTTGATGGCCAAAACTTCAACAGACCTAGAACTTTATTCAACTGAAAGTTTACAAAAAACACTTTAACTTTATCTGGAAGACTTAATTTAGGGGAAGTTAAATGTGCCAAATGTTTCCAAAAGTTAGCTAAATTGCTAAATAAAAATTAGCTCTGCTATTAGCGGATTAGAGGTTGTGAGCTCACCACTGCGGCTTACTATGGGGGTGAAATGTATTATTAGTTAACATCTAAGAACTACCTTTTGCCCAATTACATCTACAAGTCTTTTGGTGATGTCTCTACCAAAATGGAAAATTTAAATCTACACAGCATTCATGATTTATATGGGCAAAGGGCATGGCATGATCATGGTTGAGCACAGTATTAGTTTCCATGACACACAGCAGTTTAAATGTAGGCTAAGCTGGTCCTGCAGTGATCAGAGCAGCTTCTTTCATAGCTGCCCTTGATTGGCTTGTGGCAAACTGCATATGGAACTTAAATGGCTTTCCTTCAGCAGTGGCTTTCTTCTTGCCACTCTGAAATTCCAGCAGCAACAGGTGGTTGTGCAAACTGTTAATCTGGTGAGGAGCTTTATATAAATTCACAGCATGCTTTTCAGATCTGATTATGTACTGCAATATGTTTGCAATATCACAGAAAATCCCAGTAAAAACACTGACGTTTGTGGTTGTAACGTGACAAAATGCGGAAAGGTTGGTTAAATACTTTTGCAAGACACTGTGTATACTAACACACATTTCTTGATTTTAATGATCCATTATGTCTTTACATCCTCACTTGGAAATAAAATGACAGAAATGAAAGATTTACTTGAATTTGAAGGCATCCTTGGGTATCGCCTTCTGTCAGAGTAACATACAAAATGTGTTTTTCTCAGGCATTTCCTGTTCAAACCAGGTGGAACATCACCAATGTATTGCACAACTTCACCGGGGTACCCTCTGACCTCCAGCACGGTGTACTCGCCTCCCCCACGCCCTTTACCTCGAAACACCTTCTCTCGACCTGCCTTCAGCTTGAAGAAGCCCTACAAGCACTGCAACTGGAAATGTGCTGCTCTCAGTGCCATCCTCATCTCAGTGACGCTGCTGCTGCTGTTAGCCTACTTCGTTGGTGAGTAGCGTGTGTGTGTGTCTCTTCACTGATGCGCGCCCCCCCCCCAAACCCCAACCCTTCACTCGCACGCAGACACAGGATGAGTCCGTTCTCTGCTGTATTTCTTTCATCATCCGTTTTAATGGTGTTTAGTCTCCGCCCGGAGCTCTACAAACACAGTTATATGGAGGCTTATAGATTGAGTCCTTACTCACACAAGTCGACAGAAAAAAAAAACATTATCATTCATAGATTTGGTCGGTTGAATCTGCAGATGGGCAACCGGGCGTCTCGGTCTCATGAATAGGCTGGGTAGGAAATAGATTAAAAAGACATCAGCCATCACTCGAGAGACAGGGGCTGCGAGTTTAGAATATTCATCTTGCGGGGTGTGATTGACCAGCTCTCTTAGGGTCCCAGCTGGATTAGAGGCATCAACTAAGTTACGCTATTAAATCAGTTCTGCTCAATTTGTCTGCTTCCATCCTATGAGGAATTGATATTCATATCTGAGGATGCAGTCTGCAGTTTGTCTGTGTGATCTATTTGCTGAGGGGATAGAAGTATTGGTGAAAAAATCTTAGCATTTAAAAATGAAAAAGGAGGTCCAAACAAAAGAGAGTACAAATCAAACACCTTCTGTTCTATATGGCAGATGATATACAGTGATGGTGAAAAGTTTAGATTTTCACCAAAGGATTGAATGGTATGAATCTCTGACTTTTTTTATGCATTTAAACTTAATTTTTTAGGGTGAAATGACTACAGTGTAGAACTTGAGTGAATTTTTGTAGTTTGAATTGATTCTGGATTTTTTTCCTCCCCACTATTTGAAACAATTATCCACAACCTTTAGTATATATTTGGTTCAATATCAATGGCAGAGTTTATTTAAAATGGACAGTTTCTTGGCATGGATCCAGCTTCAAAGCATAGTCCATACACTTTCAATAGACTTCAGGTGCCAGAAGCTTAATGTTAGCCTACATTAAAGACAAAAAAGAAAATGAGGTGGACTAGTAGCGGTTGCCAACATCCACAACAAGTCGCTGTGGATTATTGTCTCTGCTGCCAGAAAGCTGAGATGTTGGCATGTCTTGACAGTCATAAGACTGGGATAAATTCTATTTACCCTTATTGGTAAATACACATTTTATTTAGTCTTTTGAATGAGATTTTTGGGCAAACACTTATTTCTTAGTCAATCTAAATTGATGTTAAACTTGCTTCGCCACAGGCAGCGACAAACTAACTCAAACCTCTGTGGTAACAACGTTGTTGGACTGAAAATAACAACAGATGGGTCCAAATTAAACAAAAAGCGGGTTTTGCACCTTGTGAAAATTTTGTTTTAGTTCTTTTTACTGTTAACAAACATCTTGACTGATTTATGCCTGCAGGATGAAAACAAAGACCTTCAAAATCAAAAAGAAGATTTATAATATTTTCTGTAGAGCAATAATTCCAGGCAAAATGGGTTCAGATCCTTATATTAATTTATAACACATTTAAACAACACTTGACGAAAAGTTTTGACTTTTAAATATGCGCTGTATAATTTTTTTTAAATTAGTAATTAAAGTTCTATGGAATCCCTTGTTGTAAACGCAAGAAAACAGTTAATTCCCACTTCCTTTTATTACATTTTATACTATAAAAGTGCATCTATTTCACAGTGAATACCTTCTTAACATATAAATTGTGTCACTATTGAATCCAATCTCCCAGAGATAAAGAAAGAAATAAAGTAGCTGAATGATGATGGGGCTGGAGTTGATTTGCATGAGGGGAATAAAAGGCAGATCCCTCTGTACGGCCTTCATCAGGGAGATACATTAATTCTTCTTCGAGGACATTTGTTATAGATATTCATTGGGCTGTAACAATTACAAAAGCTATAATTTCTGCTTCACCTTGAGGCTAAACAAGCTAAGATCTTACTCATTCCTTTGTTGGCGGAGCCACTTAAAGAGTTTAATTTAAAATTAAAAGCAGTACAAATGTAAAGTGAGAACCAATGCATTTCTTCTTGTGGCGATTATCTATTAATTAGGAACAAAAGATGTGGTTTTGACTTGGGTTTTCAGTCTGTACGTTCTGCTTGTGACCTGGCCAAAAGCCAAATCATCCTGACAGCTCCTAATCAGACAATGCAATTACACCTCGACCATCTCCTGTTACAGCATGAGTAAACATGTTGGAGACCAAACCCCACCCTCAGATTGGAAATTTCAATCAAGAACAAGAGGCATTTTTAATTAAAGGCTGATGAGAAAATACATTTAATTTCAAGTGCAGTTAATTATTGAGGCCTGTAATTGGGACCTCTGGATGAGATGTCTAATAAAGCCAATTACGGCTCATGACAGATGTTTTGACTTCAGCTTGGTTTTCTTTTTTCCACACAGCTGGGTAAATTGACCCATTTTGAAGTGCAGAAAAGGTCGGGAGTTTTTTGATGGCACTATTTTCTCTGTGGTTGCTTGCTCATTAGCACATTTGTTATACGTTCCTCATTTTAAGGTCATCAGTATCCTCCTGTGTTCACTTTCATTCACCATGGGCATCCAGTCAAGGACGAAAAGGTTGGGCCCCAGAAAATGTTTGACTTTCTGATCCTCAAACTCAAAAAAAAAACATTTCTTATAACACAGATATGTACTTTGTAATTCAGAATAAAACAGTTTGATTCCGCTTCATTTAGCCAAAACCTAATAAAATGTATCTTTTTATAGATGCAGCTTCATGAATTAAAAAACATAATTGAAAAGCTGATTTATTTCAGTTGTTCATTTCAGAAAAGTGAAACTCATATATTATATATATTCATTATAGATTTCCATCATTTATTTTAATTAGTTTAGATGATTATGGCTAGTAGCAAATGAAAACTCAATTTTCAGTTAGAATTTTAAATATGACCCACTGAAAACCAATTTTAATAGAAAAGTCTCACTGTTTGACTGTGTAATGACTTACACAATCACAATGTATATATCTGACCTCATGTAGGTCCAGGTGACAATCACAGTGCCGCACACAAAGATGTGTCACAAAAAATAATTACTTTAGAAGTTGTTTACAAAGAGCTGTGTTTAAGCATTTTAATGGAAATTGAAGTGGAATAAACAAAAAGTTAGTTGACCACGGTATTCATTTGCCAGTTTTAACAGAAATTAAACATTACAGAAATGACAATGAAATATTAGCAGATATGAATGTTCAAAATATCTCCCTATGTGTGGAATAAATTACCTTTTGGATTAGATGAATCGTTTGATAATACTTTAATCAACTGAGATGTACTAATAAAACATTTGTTGTTTGTCTAATGTTTTCTAGATTTCATATCAATTTAACCATACCAATATATTAATAATAGAAAAAAATTACACATTAACAAAAAAGTAACTTTAAAAAACAAAAAAAACAGCAAAATCAGGTGCAACTGTGAGGAGTTGCAACAGTTTAATTGCACTAGTATTAAGATGTGAATAGACATTGGCTGCTTTCAAATAAAAGGTTTCCTGTCATTGACAGGCATATTGATTATTGATGTCTGGGTGTAATCCAGTGGACTAATCATGCATTAATTCCAATTAATGAAATTATTCAATCTAATTCCATTCATTTAAGAGTAAAGTAACTCTTACAAGAAGAAACAGACTTTAAGTCAAACTTCGATGTTAGTGTTGTATGGAATAGAATAGAAATATCCTTTATTGTCCCTCAGTGGGGAAATTCAGGTGTTCTGTTCCAACAGCAAAGTGACAGGGAAATTTAAGCTTGGAGATTCAAACCTAAATATAGTCTGTTAAACTACTGATACGCTGTTGGTTGATGTGAATGCAGTTTAAACTCAAGACAGTTTTGGAGGCAGGTTCTTACCGGTTTAATGTTTTGTTTTGACAGAAATACAACGCGGCACTTGCTGCCTCCTATAAATTGCTGGTTGAAGAGAATTTACAAACATCACCCTCCACATTTAGTGGCACCCCTGGCAAAGATTAATTTCAGCTTTTATTGCAGTAATATAATTTTCAACTTAAAAAATGATTCATTTCTCTGAGTGGGTTTTGGTTTCGGGTTTTTGTCTTCACCTGCCTTCCTCCATGTGCATGGTGGCAAGTTGAGCTTGGGAACTGTGTCATGTCATATTTATCACCTTGGAAATTGTGGATTTAGAGACTTCTAAGCCATGTGGTTAAAAATACATGTGATTTTTTGGTTGATTGGTGGTAGGTGCAGGACTTCAGTGCTTTAATTTCAATTAATTAATTACATAGATTTAATGCATTTAAAATGTTGACACAATTAATTATTGTTGGGGTTTTTTATGGCTGGAACCTATGTATTTGTACAATGATATCCACGGATGACAAAGCTGCTTCTCTTGTCCAAGCGGGGCAGATATTTAATCTGATGGGACTGTGGAAAGACGATTCCTTAAACATTTGAAAACTGAATTGCTATAATAGCTCTTTGCATCAATTCGGTTAAGTAACCTCAATAATAGATTAAAAATTATAAATATACTTGATAAGTTTATATGCCTGTATATTCGATAATTTAGGAGCAACAATGGTTATGAATAGAAAATGTTGCTTATTTTTTCATTATATGAATTGCTATTAATTATTTACGGTCCCTGCAATTATCTCTAAAGGTCCACAACTAGCTTTTATATTTTCATCTTTAGATGCCTGCATTGCATTTAGGTTTTAACCTGGAAAATGACAAGAAAGTTTCTTGTCATTATTGCTTCCTTTGAACTGTGAACCAGTTAAAAAGTGCCATGAACAGGCAACAGAATCATTTACTGCTATGGCAGATGACCCGTGCGCTGACTTCCTCAGATTGACCTTTGTTCTGTAATTGGCACATGGCATGACCCAACTTCGTGCTGAGAGATAAGCGAAAGGACGGAACAAGGTGTACTGACAAAGCAGAGATGCTACAAAGTGCAGTCCTCCTCACTCAGACATCTTTTCACTGCCTTCTGTCATTCTTGGTATTACATCCATTTTAGGCTATCATCAGAGGGCTTGGCAGTGTTTGCACAGTTTCTTTGCCGTTTCTCCTCCATGCTCTGCTCTTAATAAATACCTAGTAGACACTGACATAAGTCTTAAAGAATCCATTAGACTCTCCAGGGACGAATGGGGTAAAGAGTACAGCTCAGGAACACTTGATTACCGAGACATTTTGAATGACAACATACCTGGTGATTTTGCAAAGGGTTCAGCAACATAGTTGTTTTTTTTTGTTTTGTTTTGTTTTTGTTTTATTATTTTATTTTGTCAGTCAATATAATTCAACAGATCAAAAAGAATATCTTTTGGGAGCTTACAAAATGACAAACAACACCATCTGTCACTCCCCTGGTTGTCTTCCACTGACACAGTCACTTCTTCAAGCAGAATGAGCAGAGAACAGATGCTGGTACTGCAGCTGAACTCTGTTGCATTTGTGTTTTCATTGATAGATATGCACCTAACCTCCAGTTTGCCTAAGGATGTGGTATCAAATAAGGTTTTTGTTCATTAGGATTTTTCTTGGTGAATGTGTATAGAAAAGCCAATGCTTCCCTATATGTATTCTGACATTTCACACACAGAAACCAGACAAAATAACCTTCTATAACAGTCATTTCTACAGTGATTGTGTTTGCTAAACACACTTATTTGTCCATTGCTGAAAACACCTACTTTCAATCCAGACTTTCTTTCTGTGATTTAGCTCGTTTTGTTTTTTTTTGTTTTTTTTACTTTGAACCTCCACAATTATTAGCATGCCTGTTTAACTTGCACTGAAATATTTCTTCACTTCTCCAACACATAACTGTGGAGGGTTTCTTTTCTTTCTTATTATTTTCAATGCTTATCTAATTCTATAGTGGTCCTAATGCTCAAAATGCTTTTTACGTATTTATAAATTGAACAGAGGTTTTTAGAATGCACAAAAGCAGATGCTTTTAACTTTAGCATAATTAGCGACTAGTAGTTAGCCACAGTAATTTCACAGAGCCTGCCGAAAAAATTAACCAGTCCAGGACACAGTTTGTTAAAAGTGCACATTATAACAGGATGGAATTGTGGGGAGGCTTAAACGTTTGCTTATGGTTGGATTGTGTTTTCTTCAAAAACAAAAAAATCATTCCCATACTGTAAATAAACTTATTAGGGTTTACTTATTTATTTTTTAAGCAGGAAGAGTGGCATAGCAAATTAGAATAATTGATTTTACTCTCAAGTTTCCGTAATTTGGCAGTTATTGTTTTTCAAGCTGCTGACAATATATGGAAAACCTTGCACATATTTATAATTTTGTGTATTTTATATTTATTCATTTATTTTTTATGTATTATCAATCAATCAAGTTTATTTGTTTAGCACACTTCAGTCACAAGGCAGTTCAGAGTGCTTTACATCATGAAAACGTTAAAAGCATCATAAAACATCAAACAGTTGTAAAACCACTAACAAACATTACATTTTGTCAAGTGCCATCATCAAAATCATCGGTACTTATCAAATATGCTAATCAATGTTCCAGTGATTATGGGTCGAAAACAATTCGAAACAGGTTGGTGTTTAGCATTGTCTTAAAGTAGCTTAGTGTTTCAGCTGTTTTGCAATTTTCTTTCAGTTTGTTCCAGATTTGTGGTTCATAAAACTGAATGCTGCATCTCCATGTTTAGTTTTGGTTCTGAGAATGCAGAGGAGACTAGAACCTGAAGACCTGAGTGGTCTAGAGGGTTGATACAATGACAGGTCTTGAATGTATTTTGCATTAAATATCAAATATGTAAAGATAAAAATACAAATGTGATATCACAGTCTTCAGTTTCTTGTTAAACTTATTTGAAATAGAAATGCTGTAAGTGTTAAGTCACAGTCAGTGAGATGGAACATCTTACAGTGAGGTGTTTGAATGTCATTTAGAACATTTGGTTTAGCTCTAAATTTTAGGAGCTCATGTCATTATTTTATTATCACTTTCATTTTTAATCTTTTTAGCATAACCAGAAAGTGTTTAATCAACAAAAAGATAAGAAAAGTAGATGTTAGGTTTGATTCACTTGCTGATTGTCAGATGATTCAGATTAGTCAATTACAATTCAGGATAGAAAAATTAAGTTTAGGTGTTAAAACATAAAATTTGACATCATTTTATTCATTGTCCCAGAAGTACTTAGAATACACAACCTTAATTTCTCTATAGACAAAAAAATTAAATTAAATTAAATTATCGCATGCAGATGTTTATTTTGCCCCAGCTGGATTCTAAACTCTCAAGTAGTTTTCTGATTAAATTGTGTTGCTATTTGCATTGGAGGCTTAAGTGGACCAACCAAACAAAGACATGGCTGTATTGAGTGCATTGCCTTTTTCTGCTGACTGTTGCCTTCTGCGTTGGCTTTTGCCTTGGTAAGCTCATCTTGTCCATTCTCTTATTGGTGATCTGTCATGGTCAGCCCCTCCTCCTCCTTGCTGTGCTCTGCTACCATTGTTCTAAAGGACATTTCTTTTGTCGACCTTGTAAAATATCTTTGTGATTCATCTGCTTTGTTCACTCAGAACACCCCGGGTTTCTCTCTGCTGATGCGTTTTTCCCCCCCCAGGTTTGTCCTTTGGTTTTGTAGGGAAGCATAAAGGTAATAGGGTTGGGAAAATGACAAGACACAGAGGATTGACCATGCCAGTGTTGGTGTGGAGAGACACATGTGGTCCCATGGGCTTGTGATACAATTCATCCTGTAATGTTAGTGCTCAGCACTTTGGAGAAAGAGCCATTAACCATTGAGCCGAGTCACGCATTCTTCTTCAATAAAATGTCATCCACTCTGGTTAATTTTATGGAAGGTGATTAGTTTACTCAACGGAATGCATTCAAACTATTTCTGTCTTGTTTTGTTTAATATTCCAGCCATTCACCTTTTGGGGTTAAACTGGCACCTCCAACCCATGCAGAGACAGATGTACCAGCTGTCAGAAGATAATACAAGTGGCCTACCATTCCCTACAGACTTGAGTTTACCACCGCTAGGCAACACGGGGCTGGAGATACCAGATCACAGGGGAAAAGATGACAGTAAGTACACTCTTCTGATCTTTCTTTTCAGTTTTTCATGCTATGCCTTGCAAAAGTGCAACCACAAACTTCAAATTAATTCACTTGGACACTGTGTGATAAAAACAAAAAAACACAAAAAATCAAGGAATAGAAGGTTGTTAAAGGAAATCTGCAAATTATTTCTTTTATTGTGAGAGATTTTGATAGTTAACACCCTTCACTGGATTTCATTTAGATTTTTTGGGGCAGAGAAGTTGAAAACATGCTCGTCACATTTTTTTCTAATTTCTGTTTGTGAAAAAAGTTCAACTGTATGCCATTTGTTTCCTAATGTTGCAGAAAATCCCAATAAAATGCACAGAATCTTGTGGGTCTAAAGTGACAAAATATGGAAAAGCTCTACAATACATTTTGCAAGGCGTCATATTCTGTGAATAAAGCTACCTCAGTTTGTCTGCAGTTTTCCAATGCTTGGCACAGCTCCCAATTGCGCCCTCTTTAGAAAAACACTCAACAGCAAACAAACTTCTCAAATCTTAGTTTACAGATGGCATTTCAGAGCTCATGCAAGTTTGTAATTATTTTGTCATCCAGCTTCACATTGCGCTTGCTTGTCTCCACGGTATGCACAGAGATCTGCATTGTAATCCTATAAAAGTTGTTGTAAGTGGGAAAGTGTTGTTTGTTCCTGGAGGGAGAATATGGGGCAGCTTAAGGGATGGAGTATCCAGGGGCTGGAAGGGGATTAGCCACTCTGTCCCCTTCAGAACGGATGTGATCCTTTCATCTTCCAGCTTGGACTGCCTTTCCTGGCAGCCAAAGAAAGAATGTGCTCACCCTTTGGTACCAACTGCTCAAGTCAGGGAAAGTTTTCTCTGCTCCACTCTTGAGCAAATGCCCCCAGATCTGCACCATGTGATTTGCCACAGGCGGACTACAGTAGGTGCAGGACAGGTTTATTATCATATAGATGAATCCAGGCGTTGTCTTTTTCATTTACCAGACAGCAGAAAACTGTGTTTAGGTAACAACAAGGATGACTACAGCAAAACCCCAAAGCCTGCACAGCCACAACTGCAGATAGCAAATCAATGATTGCAGTTTTTTTTAAATAGTTTCATTTTCCACTGCCGTCACCAGCAACTGTGCTCAACTACCTAATGTATAATGAAGATGATGCACAGCACAGAGCCCTCTCTTCCAAACTTTTCTTTCCATCATGTCAGTATGTTAGTTGCAGAACAAAAATATTTAACTATAAGAGCCATTATCACTGGTCTCACCTTATAATTTATTTAAACAGTCTGATGAGCACACCATTAATGTGCTGCATAAATACACACACACACACACACTTTCCCTGCATGTGGAAACTGAGCTAGCGGGTTGTAGTATTATGTAAAGCCCCGATTGGGGAGTTGGGGAGTGTGCCCTGCCTTCCCTGATAAACCCCTATTGTCACTGATGGACTTTTGAGAGGACTTCCATCTGGTGTGCCACGTGTAACCTAAAGCCGTGTCTGCTTCCCTGTCCTGGGGGGAGATTGTATGGATGTCTGCTGTAGCCAGCATTGCTGCTGAAATTAGCTCATCTACAGAGTCAAACAGATGTTGCTATTTCCACTGAGTCCAATAAAAGTTGTGCTATGGAGCATATGGGGGATTTTTTGCAGGTAAATTCTCTAATACCCAAGCAGGTGATAGCAACTAAGTTCCCTCTTTACTATAATGACTCCTTTTTATTCTCTGTATTAAGAAGGACGTTTTTGAACAGTTTTTCCTCACCTCTGTCCTGTATTATTACTCTCTAACTGTAACAAAATAATAACTTTTGTTACTGTAAATATTTCTTAAACACAAATATTCCAATATTTTGGTTTTTCATTAAACGAAAAGTCAAATTACATTAAAACAGATCCATTGCCATTTAAAAGCATTCTTCCCGTTTAAACGTATTCACATATTTTTCTCAATTACAAACCCTGTATTATTTAGGGTTTTATAGGTGCAAATATTTTGGATAAACAAATACCGTAGATGGAATTGACATTCAGCATCCCTTACTCTACTATAATTAAATTAATAACATTTTGAATAAAAATGTTTTCATAAGCCATTTGATTGTAGAGTCCGTCTTTGTGTTTGTTTGAAGGTTCTATCAAGGGTTTAGTCAGAAGTTCATTATAAAACATGAGTGAACAATATCAGGAAAAATATCTACATAACACCATCCTCTGTGTTAAACTGGTGGTGGCAGCTTCGGCTTTAGTTTTTAATTTTTGTATTAAAAAAAATGCATATATATTTTTTCATGTTCGATAAAATTGTCCTGACAATAGAGTATGAGACGGATAATCTACAAAAAAAAAAAAAAAAAAAGCTCCTCACCCCCCTATCAGAGGGCGTATTGCCATTTGCAGAAACACACCCTCAGTCAGAAACAACCAATCAGAGCCTGTTCACATTTTCAGGCTAGTCGATGGTTTTCTCAGATCTCCCTTTCGCAGCTTTAATAGGAAGATGAATGGAGGGTAGACTTGGAGTTGACATTCATCTTCCAGCAGGATAGAATCCTTAACATGCAGTCAGAGGTACAGTGAAATGGATTTCATCAAATCATATTCGTTTTTCAGATTCTGGACTTAAATCTAACTGAGAATCTGTGGTAAGACTTTCCATTTAATCTGACAAAGCTTGAGGTGGTTGGTATTGAGGAATGGACAATAATTTCAGCCAAGCTGATAAACACCCTACAAATCCTGTCACTGCAATTGCAGCAAAAGATAATTCTCCAGAGTTTTTACTCTGGAATGCTGCCACACTTTTGAGATTTCTATTTGTAAAAGTAATTAAGAACCATGGACTGTTTCTTTCACGTCACAGTTATGCTGAGAAAGTTGAAAGGTTCTAAGGGTATGACACCGTTTGCAAGGCACTGTATAAAATGAAATTCAGTCAGATTTTTCTCACTTATATACCATCTTCTCTCCTGTGTAACTGGTAATCACTGTCAGTGGTCAGAGAGATCATTCATTATATATTTTTTTTTCTCTGGCTGTCAGCAATGTGATTAAATGTCTGTGATATGGTCAGACTCTTTCCTCCGCAGACCGAACCTCACCGCTCCTCTGCTCTCTGGACTAATGATGTGATCTCTTTGACCGATTAACTCTGTGTGCATTGCAGGCAAATTGGACAGCTTGTTCCCGGATGACAGCTATATAGATATGGGGGAGATTGACGTGGGTCGCAAGTTCGCCCAGCAGATTCCTCCTGGTATCTTCTGGAGATCGCAAGTCTTCATCGATCATCCCATGTACCTAAAGTTTAACGTTTCACTCAGCAAAGATGCCTTAGTGGGAATATATGGAAGAAGAGGCCTTCCTCCGTCACACACACAGGTGGGAAATATTAAAATACTCATGAAATGTCATTTCTATTCTATTTTTTGTAGTATCTGTAAGTTTTGTAAATGTGCTTAGTATGCAGACTGGAAATGTCTGCATAATGAGCAGAAAAGTATGGAATTTAATTTTATCATTTGCAAATTTGGTTAAATCTGTGGTACCAGAATGTTTTTTTGTTTTTTTCTTTCAATACTTACCACGCCTTGTATGGTTTATATCTTTCCCTTGTGATTCAGTATGCTAAAAATAAAAATGATTCTGTCTTAAATAATTCAGACATGGTTGGCATCAACACAGAGCCAGCATTTTGGGAGACCTTTTTTTACAATAACATCGTACCTCCATCTGACCAACAAATAAATATGGCGCGGTTTGGTGTTTCGGTTTTGGTAAGACCAATATTGGCTTTGTTGGATGCACATTTTCTCTTGATCACTGATGCAAATTTACCATGTTCGCCTTCGTGTGGACTTAGCCTTAGTCATCTATATGATTTAGTTGTCAAACCATTGGCAATTTAGTTTTCTTTAGCACAGTTTGGGCTTTGTTTCCGAATCTGCTTAACGTCAACAACTATGACCTCAGAATCTAAATTGGATTTCAAAGTTCTGTACGATATGCAGTTCATGTAGGACATAAAGTTTCCCTTTATGCTGATGATATTTGACTTTCAAACATGCATTGTTATTTTTTACCCACTCAGGTTGCTTATTAGGTTATGAAATAAAAGTGCTGAAAGTTAACTTTGCTTTTAAATTATAAGGTTCTTAAGCTGGACCTGTGTGACCACAAGATCTTAGGTAAAAGTTTTAACTGTAAAAAATATTTATTTTTAAATGAAGATTTTAATGGCAAATGCAGCAATGTCACTACCTTTTTTTTGTATACATCATAAAATGATCAGAGATCATGAATTGTGAATGAAAAAAAATCATTTACAATTCATGATATGATAATCTTGTTCAAAATAAGCACATTTCAGTGTTAGATTTTCAAATACAGCAGGTTTAAGTTCATCCAGAAACCAGAAAAGCTGTGAAATAACCCTTTACTAGTCTGCTGAAGCTGAAACTGAAACGAGTTTCAGCATCCTGTGTCTTTATGAGCTGTTGAACAGAGAGCTACTAAAACCCCATATGCTAATTTTTTGCACTCAGATTTCACAGAATGTTCTACACACTGCTAGGAAAATTGGTCTGGAAAAGTATTGAACTTTAAAATGTAAATTTGTAGGAACCCTGCAACACTATAAAAACAGGACTTAAAATGTCTTGTCTGTTTAGTGGCAGTATATTTAAGAATTTCCTGCACTAGTGCTGTGTTTTTCTTTTTTTACACAGACAGGATTGAATTATAAATGCCGTGCTGTGAAACAATTTACAATCATGGCCACACAGTGTAAGATTCTTCTTCTTTTTCCATTTTTTTTTTCATCCAGAGAAAACAAATTGGAATACTGTTTAAAAAAGGACTAACCATGTTGGAGCGTGTCATGAATACAAACCGCTTTATAAATTTCTCAGTTGTATTATGAATCACCTTCTTTGTTGCAAAAGGAATTTATGGCAGTTTTCTTTCAGGTTCAGTACCATCAATGAATCACAAAGAGACTGGACTCATGAGCCAAGAGAAGAAGATTTTTCTTTTCACTAATTTCCCATCTATGTGTCGTACAGAATGAAATGTTGTATTGTATTAGTCATTTCTGATATCTTGCCTTGCAGACTTTAAATTTCTGCTCTGAATGCAACATATGTTCAGCAAATTGCACATAGCATGATTTTTGTTTGCGCTAATGTCCAATCCGACTTTTTTTTATTTTTTATTATTCAGTTAAAAAATCAGGCTGGTCTTTTTTTCCCCCCTCCATTTTCACTTCAGAGAAAATAATCCAGAGTCGAGTATTCATCCAAAGACTGAGCACACGAGTCAGGATTCCTTTCATTTTGCGGATGAAAACGAAATGCTGCCTCATTGGTATTCATTGACTCTCCACTGATATGAAGCATATCAGAGCAGATGTTATTTGGTAAACACTAACTTTACATTTAATTTCCCCAGCTTTCCGTTTTCAGTTTAATAATTTCAAACAAGACTTTCATGTCAGATATTTGGACTATGAAATTATCACAGCCCATCCAACTGAGCTGTGTCAAGGCTTAACTCAGGCTCCTCTGGAATGATGAGTTATTCATGCACACCAAATGATGCTCTGCTATAAAGAGGGGCTGAAAGCACTGGAGTCTCATGTGTCACTCCTAATGGCATGTCTGTGGTCCATCCATCAGTTCATTCTCACTTTCTGTCTGCAGTTTGACTTTGTAGAGCTGTTGGATGGGCGGCGGCTTCTTGCCCAGGATGTTCACAGTCTGGAGGGGCCTGCAGCTCTACAGCGGAGTCTCGTACCAATCACCACACACGACACGGGCTTTATCCAGTACATAGACTCGGGCATCTGGCACCTGGCCGTCTACAACGACGGGAAGGAAACCGAAACCGTTTCCTTCCTCACCACTCCCATAGGTGAGTGCCGCGGGCTTGGCCTGCTAATGAAACCTGTAATAGCTATCCCTAATCCCTATAATACCAGCCTGCAGCACCCTGCAGCACCCTGCAGCAAACAGTGCGGAACTGGGGCAAAAGTAAAAGATACAGCTAGATTTCAGTGGCTGAGGAGAGTGTGGGTTAATCAAGGTGAAACGGAATATTACAAAATCAGGACATCAGCGCGATCCCACCATGCCACTGAGAAGGGCGTTGAGAGATCTTAATATCCTCATTAGCCTGAGTGTCTTCCAAGCGAATCAGGGGTCCAGCGTCTGGGAAACATTTGCATACAATTCAAAGTATGATTGTCCCCTCCTGCTAGTCCCCATTTTTTGATCACGCTTTGCTCCAATTTCCATCTGCTTACCATAAATCAAAGACGGAACGATATTCCTGCGCTCTGACTCCAGAGTGGCACTCAACTGCGTTTCGCACGCATGTCCTTCTTTGTGGAGGTGACTCCGTTTTGTACGTCGCTCTTTGTTCTCCCTTAAGCGTCTTTGATTAGCGCGGCTGTATCAAGCAAGGTGTGAGAGGGCCCGAGGTGTCGACTTTCACAGGCATGGCAGCTGGGAGCTGTTCTCACATGCTCTTTAATTAAAAGCTCTCGGGCCACGGTCCATATGTGACAGTGGCTGTGCCAGGCAGCAGATCGATGAGAGGCTGTCCTCGAGTGAAGACAAGCAGGAGATGCACTGCGCCCCTCCTGCTGTTCCAACAACAACTGTAATTCAATGCTTAAAATATGATACGACATGAGAAAGGGAGGGAAGGAAGGGTGCCATGTTTGCTTTTGCTTAGTTCTTCTTGACTGAATGTGCGCAAAGCCCTCCTGTGGTTTGCATCAGAGAAAACACAGCTAGATAAAGTATTCAGTACATCGGATTGGGTGGGGCAGAGATAGTCGGGAGCAAGAATCCTGGCTCTGTTAGTTTGTGTAGGAGCCGATCTGCTCACGGGAGCTCAGAGGGAGGCAGAGGGGCCCTTCTAAAATGGGTCACCGGTTAAGTGCCCTTCAGCAGAAATTTAATCCACCGCCTGCCTGAATCGTATTGAGCTGTGGAGGGATGGAGTTGACCTTCAAATGGAGCCGCACAGGTATAGAAATATATGTGTGCAATATCCAGAACAGGCAGACGGTGAAACAGAAGCAGCATTGTTTAAGAGACACTCACGGTGAAATTATTTTAGTTGTCTCTGGCAACACTGGGTGGAAAAAAAGTGTCGCTTTACAACCTTTTGCTCGTTACATGCATTAAACGGAAGCTTTTCTTGCTGTTTACCACCATAGCAAAAATACACACTTGAAACCAGATATCCTTTTTTTTTCATGACTCTCTGACATTAAATCAGACTGAAATGGACCTGTTTTAGGTCAGTTAGAAATAGCCCTTTTTTCTATTTACTAAAAGGCAGAAAAGTACAATTTTGGAATTACTTTCTTTAGTTTTATAAGTACACGTGATTTTAAAATGACAGTATTATGTATTTTCCAGACACTTAGTGCCATTTTATTGCACAATAAATAACTGTTGTCTTTAGGTCTTATGAAAATGCTGTATATAGCAAACACAAATTAGAAGAAATTTGGCTTTGCATTTTGATGCCTTAAAGTTGGGCTTCTGTCTCTTTAAGATGCTGCTACTTTTTCAGACTCTTTTCTTCTTTTTTGTTGTAGGAACAATAATAACATAAGATAAAGCTCATAATACCGCTGCTTTAAACAATTTTGAGAAGTCCAGATGGTGATATCATGTATTTAAGTCTATGATTAGCCTTTTTTAATAGCTTTAAGTTAATTTTAGGCACCGCTGTACATACATTTTAATGTAATACTTCAAATAAACTACTTCCTTTGTAACATCCTTGGGAAATCCAAAGATTTCATGAAAGACATCAGGGTTACCAGACTTCTAGTTCATCATTGAGTGTAATTTCCAGATGACTAATGGTACCACGTTCTGTTCAAACTATTGTAAACAAGTATAAATGTCTTTTGAATGCTGGTCTTATGAAGCTAAAATTCTGCTCTTTGGCCATAAAGACCATCATTACATTTGGAGTAAAAACAAAGAAACTTGCAGCCTTCACAACACCATCTGTTAGTGGGAGAAGCATCATGTTGTGTGTTGGTGCTTATCTGCAGGAGGGACTGGAGCATTTTATAAATTTGATGGTATCATGAAGAAGAAGGATCTCAAAGCATCAGGCACAATGCTAGGGCACAAATGGGTCTTCCAGAAGGACAATGACTCTACAGCATAGTGCCAAATTACAAAATAGCTCAAGTCAGTGATTTAAAGTGGCCATATAAAAGCCTGGATATCAGTCCCATAAAAAATTGGTCAGCATAGCTGAAAAGGTGTGTGTGACTGAGGTGGACTATAAATCTGACCACCTCTGTCACAAAACCTGTGGATAAAGATCAGAACGAATGATGCCCAAAACCGATGTTATGCATTTTAAAGACAAACACTAAGGACATGCATGAACATTTCTAGGGTTTAGCATATGAACATAATTTAGGTAATTCTAACTGACCTGATACAAGAAGGTTTTTATATGATATAAGGAGCCAAAAAAATGTCATATGACAAAATTTACATGTTTATATGAGTAACACCTTTAATCTGGGTTAAAATATGTTCTGGTGAATGTTTTGTGTTGCAACCCTCTGGAACCTGCAGCAATTTGTCCTTGCTTGCTTGAGCCAGACATGCTTTAGCTCTCCACATCTGGGGAAAGCAAAGGAAGTAAAAACCCAGCAGCAGTGTCTGTCTTTTTACCTTGACTCACTCCGTCGCTGAGGTTCTTTCTGTCTACTGCCTACCATCTTTCAAAGGTGTTGAGCGTCCTCTGAGACCGTGGCAAGTTGCTGATTAAACCGGCAGCTCCTGAACCCGGCTCTGTCCTCGCCGACTGCAGAGACTCACAATAGTTAGCTCCCCTGATATGAAGGGTAATGAATTTCAATGAAGCTCAGCTTGAATCCGTGATTTATGCGTTGGCCTATGTCGAGTGTGTGGCTAAGAGATATTCATGGCCTCCCTTCCTCGCTCTCAGAGGAATCACAGCCAACAGACGTGGGCACTGTGTAATCTGCTAAACTGTGCCAGCTTTCAAAATAAGAGCACAGCGCAGTACAGGTTTGACAGGTTGTATGGTGTTTAGCATAGAAATGTGGATAATAGTTTAGCATTAATCAGATGCATCCTGATGCAGTCTGTTCCCAGAATAATTATTTCACCTGATTAGAGTTGGGCTTTTTACGAAATAACACCTCTGTATGCTACAGTGCCTTGTTTACACACCTTGAAGTTTTTCACACTTTCTCACAAAGCAGCACAAACTTTAAAGGAGCAGCGTTAGAGACTTTCTAGGCACATTGTGCCATTTTATGGCACAGACAAGTAACTTTGTTACCTTAAATTTATATTAAAATGCTGCATGAATCAAACATAATTTGGCCTTTGTTAAGAAGCTCATACTCTTCCTGCCACTCTGCTTTCAGCATGCTGCCACAACAGTGAATCTCATTATGCCGTTTTCAATCATTCTTAGGTATGTAGAATTGAAAATGAGACAATATGTGTCACTTTATGGGAGCAAAAGTTACACCCCAAGTATGTTTTTAATGAGGGAATAACATTATAACATGATATAAAGTAATACCCCATCTATAAGGTATTTTATTTGGATTTTATACGATAGACCAACACAAAGTTGCACAAAATCAAAGTACGGACTGAGCCTAATCAAAGTTCTTAACTAATTGCAATTGAGAATCTGGGGCAGGATTTGAAAACTGCTGACTACAGACATACTAGACATGTCCCAAAAAGGTCTTAACTGACTCTTTAATGCAAAATGCAATTTGTATTAAAAAAAAAAAAAAAACCCTGAATTTACCATCCCATCTTTGCAACATGGTGGTGACTTCATCATTCTGTGGGGAAGGTTTTCTTCATCAGAGGCTGGGTAGGAGATCAAAGTTGAAAGAAATACTCGCAGCAGTACATGCAGCAAAAAGTAGCACTATGAAGTGTTACAAGGGGAAAGGAATACAAATGCATGCAATACTTTTCTTCTAGTTTTTGTTAGAAAATGTGAAAATCATGGTATAGTTTCTCCCTTTTTCACAGTCTACTGCTTCTTCTATTAAAAAATACAGTTAAAAATAGTCCAAGTTTGTGGTTGTAAAATAAGACGATGTGAAAAACTTCAAAGGTTGTGATTACTTTCGAATGGCATCTTGAATCTTACTTTTGTAATAGTAATAACAAGTAGGAGTTTCTCATTTTGAGCAAATGCAAACACTGTATTTAATTTTTGTTACCATGACCTTTGTGGCCTAAAGATGCTGCTGGTGTTTTTGGCTTTGTGCAAAAAATCCTTGACCTCTTTGTGTACTTAGTTTGTTTAGAGGCCATCAAAAACCCACCAAACCTCAGAGTGCTTCCACCCCACCGGAGGATAGTGTTCCCTTCATCCCTTAGCTAACCCAACATGGCATAGGGAAGCCGACAGCACATTAATACAACAGGCCCCTCCTCCCTGTCTTCACAGTCCGTCTCTGGTCAGCTTGTATCGTCCTCCCTCTCTTTCTTTGTCTTTTTTCCCCCTGCCTTCTATTGCATCCTTAGTGATGATTGACTCTCCGGGGTACCGGGAAGCTGAATCCACGACTCGCGTTTCTTACTTTTTGTGTAGTACAAGAGAATCTTTGTTCAATAAGTTTTAGCCCTAGAGTGTGTGCTGCCTGCAGGCAGTGGACAAGATTGGATAGTTTTTCAGGACCATTTCAGACTTAATTTGCTGAGCATCATGTTTCTGGCCTGTGCTGCTGTCTTTGGAGATCACTGATTGGTCTTGTCTCTAATAAAAGGATGTCTCAGAGTGCAGCGCTGGAGCAAATGTTTTTAGGCAGTATATTGGACATAATTTGAGAGACAAATAAAAGATTTTTTAGACATGTTTAGGAAAAAGAATTTAGACTTGGCTTTGTTTTATTTCCATTATAAGGAAGGTTGTGATTACTTTCGAAAGGCATCTTGAATTGTAAACTCTAGTTTACAATCATGTGTCTTGCAATTGCAAATACATGAAAATGCCTTTACAAATGTCTTTACAATATGTTGAGCTATGCTCTTCACCACTTTCATTTTATTCATGATGTCCTTCACTTGGTCGTCGACTTCTACTCCAGATGCCATTGTGCTTGTGATGTGCGAAGGAAACAGGCACAGAGAAAAAATGGCTGCTGACTCTGTAATATTCAAGGTTCTTACTAAGGCCTCATTTACATGGAGATGGTTGCCACTATAACTAGACCTTTTCTGTTGCGATCCAGTGACTGGAGTCTCAGATACCCGCACTTTCTGAAATCAGGTATCAGGGTGGAACTTTTCAGGAACACCCCCTGCGGAGGAGGGAAACACACATGTACAGGACACAAGTGTGCAGGTTTTGTTCTACACATGCTATGTGTGCTTCTTAACATTTTCAGTTAGCACATTCTGATCATTCTCTGATATGGAATATTTGTGTATTGCATGAGCACTTGGTTCATCAGAGATGGGCAATTTCCGTTTAATGCAGACACTCTATGGACCTCCGAGGCAACAAACAGTGAGCATGGAAACTTTGACGTCATTTTATAATCACAGCACCATCTAGTGCCCTGGCATGACAACTACAGCAGATTTAAGGTGTCCTGGCGGTCTGTGACACAGTCCTGTTTACATAAAAATAGTCTACCTCACAAAGTTTTTCCCATGAATTCACACTAAACTTTTGTGGAATGAATTTTACTTTTCAGGAACACCCCCTGAAAAGTAAAATTCAGGGGGTGAATTTTACTTCTCAGAACAGTCTGTAACAGCCTGTTACCGACTGTTCTGAGATGCTGAGAACTTCAAATTTGGAAAAATATGGATTTCTAACACTGAGTGTAGGAACCCTGAATATAGACTTTTCACCAAGTTATGCAAATTCCACTTACAAGAGTGTTTCTTAAAAAATGGGCTACTAATAACCTAAAACAGACCTGAAATATTCGGTCTGTTTTAAAGGTTAACCACACACATTAATAGTAAACTCTGCAGAGAACTTATAAAACATTTAGATTGACATCAGTTTCATTTGAAAAGAGTACCAGTGGCATATTGAAGGGAAAAAGAAAATCCTCTAGACTTATTCTTCACACACACTCCTGCTGTGCAGCAGCATAAAGGAAACTTATACAAGGATTTAGTCCATTTTCATAATCACCATCATTGGTAGTTTGACTAAACCTCAAGGTAATCTTTATTTTAGAATGTAAAGTTTATTCATCAACTGCATTCTTGACTCGCTGCATAGCTTGGAAGTTACTATTAACTGCATTGAAAATGATCTATTTAGCATGAATTATTATGAGTCTGCTGTAAATCACTCGTTTGATTGCAGTCCAGCTACAATTAGACAAGATGCCAAGGAAAAAATCGTGTGTCCGTGTGGAATTTTAACTTCTAAATGCAAAGCTGATTTACATGTTGCATTTAAAGACTGCAGCACTTGATGAATTGGCAGAGAAGGAATACAAAGTGTTCTTTTCAGTTTTCTCACTGTTTCTGTAAATACCTTCCCTGACAGCAGAACAAAGACACAAAGCACTGACATGAAAACGTGCAGGTTTCACAGTCGCTGACCTCATTTAAGCAATCAGTGCTTCAAATTAGGATTATCAAATGTTGCTAATGTTGGTCTTTTCGACATTTGGGTAATTTGGAAATTTTGAGAACTGGAATGATTTGTCATTTCAGTCCAGGCGTAAGTAATCACTACTTGTTCTCCCTGCCCATGAATCAGCCCATTTGTGTGGAACATAAGTAACACTCAAACAAGTTGCATGCAGTGAAATATAAACGTCGGGGCTGATGGAGCGTGTTCTCATCACTGTCATTAGCAAAGGGAAATAATCAGTAGAAGGAAATGAGTGGCATGAAATTTTCTTTTTTTTTTCAAATCACATTACTCAGAAAATCTCTTGATTGCTCTCTTGTAGATTCCATTGATGACTGTCCCAGCAACTGCTTTGGAAATGGTGACTGTGTTTCTGGAACGTGCCATTGCTTTTTAGGATTCAAAGGGCCCGACTGTGGGCGAGGTGAGTCATTTCCTGTCATAGTTCACATTTATTCCCATCATTCAGATATAAATTAGGTCACTATGATAATCTCATTTATGGCTTTTATGCTTTGGGGAGAGTAATTTTTATGTTATTGTAGCATGTAATAGATTTGTAATAATTCACATATTGCAAATCAAGACCAAATTATTTATTTCTGCCTCTGTCTCTACTTGAAAAGAGCGTATCACACAAGCAAATTTACATAGTACCTGGCTAAAATTGTTTTTGTTTAATTAGTTTTATGTTTAATGCCTTAAAATGATTAGTTATGTTTAGTTTTGAAGGGAAAAATCCACAAAACTACCAGTATTGTCACCCCAAGATGTTTCTAAAAAGTACTGGTGCAGTTTTGTAGTTTATACTTTTTTTGTATTGCAATGTGGAAGAATCCTTGTTGACTTGCTGTTTGCCTGTAGTATCGCAATGTGACACAGAAATCAAATTATCTTAGCCACTCCTCTTCATAAGTCAAGTTATGTCTCGAAGAAAACATCACCTTGCCTAAATTTCCCCATTTCTAAACTTGGAGGATAATGGTGTTTTCCTTCCTTTGTATCAGATTTGTTTTATATCTTTTGGCCTTTAAATACTCCTGCAATATTAAAATATCAAAACTTTCAGCTATTAAATACACAAGATTATGATTTCTTCTAGGCTATAGTTTTATTAACTTAATATTCTATTTTTGATAACATAAACCATTTTGTTCTCTAAAGCATATTTTACTTCCTCTTCCTCTGAAAATACCATTCAGATCATTTCCCATTTTTAATGATTGGTGACTAATGTTACCATATTAACTTATGCTAGCACAGCATTGTCCATTAGGTAAGCGTGAAAGTGTTAAGATTTTAGGTCAAGTTTGCTAATGCTAGCATCTTCGCTAATGTTAGCTTCTCAAGCTATTCAGTAACATGTTTTAATTTCACACTTATGATAAATTATGAAATTTATCATAAATTGAACACAGGTAGCATATGGCTTTAACAGATTTTGTTTTCATTTGATTTCAAAAGTTTTAGGCTTTGAATATTTTAACTGATTTATAAAGCTCAACAGGTTATTCTGCTTCAGCTCAGTATGCAGAATTGCATTCAGTTTACTGCATTCAGACATCATTTATGAATTAATGGGATAATACGTTTAAAAACATTGGTTTTCACAAAAACAAGTCTGGACAAAGATCAGAGTTAATTTTGCCACTATGTGTCGCTAAAAGGACTGCAGCAGAATCACTCATTTCACTTTTTGTCAGTTGAGGCTTTTATTTTACAGTGAGCTCTCCATTTAAATGGATTTCTGCTCTTTGTTCTTCTCACAGCTGCCTGTCCGGTGCTGTGCAGTGGGAATGGTCAATACCTTAAAGGTCGTTGCATGTGCCACAGCGGCTGGAAGGGCTCCGAATGTGATGTTCCCACCAGCCAGTGCATCGACATCACGTGCAGCGGCCATGGGACCTGCATTGGGGGGACCTGCATCTGCAACCCTGGATACAAAGGAGAGAACTGCGAAGAAGGTGCTTGTTTTGAATGTCACTTTAACTTGCCTTAACCTAATATAATTCCACATAATATGATTCTAGCTCATAACATCCTATCAACCTATTAGAGTTAGACATTTAAAAAGTGTACTCATGTGTGGGGGTTTCTATTTTGACTTGATAGCTTGAACTCTTCATTAGTGAGGGGAATATACATAAATCTATGAAATATACATCGTATGTGGATTTGCTTGGTTAAATCATGGGTATGAGGCAATATTCTGGTTGAAAACAGCGCATTTAATGTCTGAAGTTCAGACAATAAAGTCTGATGTTAATCTAGGGGGAACTCCACCTTCATTTGTCGCTGGTAAGGTTTGACTAGATAAGATTGAAGGAGCCATTGTGTTTGTCAGCTCTTGAAGGCTCTCATTTCAAGATGAAAAATGGACTCTGGGACTTTGATAAATGGGGTTTGTGACATCCATAGGCCCCCATTCTATTTTAGGTGGAGTGTTAGCCATAAGGAGTGGAGGGGAATGTGCACAAGGGCCCTTTAACATTTTTACCTTTCTTCAGTGTGACCTTCAGCAGAAATGATTAATTGCCAGGAGAGAGTTTCTTGTCAGTTAGCCTCTGATCTTTGTGTCTTGAGCCCAAACCATCTGCTAAGAGGCGAGAGATCCCGTTTGTCTAGCTGTAACAGTCTTTTTATCCATTTTTTTGTTATGATAAAGGAGACCTGCCATAGTGTGGCCTACTGCTCTCAGAGGCTAGACGTTGCTCCTACTTGGCATCCATTTGCCATCTGTGTGCACAAATAACTTATAGCGAGAATGCTGATTCTGTGATTGTACGCTCCTGCGACCGTTGCTCCCTGGAAACAAGAAACGTCAGTGATGGAGCGATTAAGAGAAAAGGCTGTTTCATTGCCATGCAAACATATCATAGTTATGTCTTGTAATATGACCACAAACCTCAATGTATTTTCTGAGGATTTTATTTAACAAACCAAAATAGAGTATTATTTTGAACGCAATTTAGGAAATTACGTCTATTTTTTTTTGTTTGCTTTTTGCAAACCTTTGCCAATTATCTTTGTGACCAGGATGGGAGTGATTTATTTCTACAGAGGGCTGTAGAACCACAAGGAGGAGGCAAATGAGCTCAATTTTCTTGATGGATTTCTTAGATTAAACTCAGAACATAGTGGCAGATTTAACAAATATGTAAAAAACACATTTTTATAAAAGTTACCTACTGCAGTTTTAGTCGGCATTGATGTAACAATCCTATGCAGCTGGTCTTGAGTTGCCAAGGGCCCTTCTGGTTTATTTTCTGATCAATGCAATACTCTCCTAGCCTGTCGATTTTAGATGGATGTCTTGGTAGGTTTGCATATGTGTCGGAGTTCAGACTTTAAATTCATACCACACTGTTCTTATTTTCATAAATAAAAGAAGTTTTCCATGTTATTTTCCCTACTCTAGAGTGATGCACCATTTTTCCTTTCATAAAATTCTAACAAAAAACATTGAAGTTTTCCATTACAACATGACAAAATGTGCAACGCTCGAGAGATATGAGTTGCCTATTCACCGTTTACTGAAATAATGGTGTGTGCACCGAGCAATGTACAAAAAACAGAGCAAAGCAAAGCCAGTAAAAGGCGCCTATGAGTTTGACTTTACAACGCTTTTTTGCCATACAAGTCTGCTTACAGACTTTTATTTACTGCTTATTTACATCCACTTAATGTAGGCTTCGCAATTTTTTTTTTTGCCTTGTTTTTTTGCTACATGAATGTGTTTTTTTTTTTCCAGCTATGTATTTAATAAGCAAAGCTGTCCCTTCAGAGAATTTTTTTTTTACACAATAAATGGAGAACGCCAGCAGAAGTGTGGGCTGAACCTGTAGGTTTGTGCCATAACACCAACTAAGCAAACAGCCATTTAATTTGCTTCTATGTAAATCTTTTCTCCAGCTTTTAGAAAAAAAAATAAAAAATTCTGTCTGCTCCCTCTGTTCATTCATTGTTCGTGTGCTAAGCTGGTTGCTGCTGCATTTGAGCTGAAGCCCACTGCTGTTGTCATTTTGCTCAGGCTCGAGAAAAAAAAAGAAAGAAAAAGATGCCAGGATGCTTGTGAAAAGAGGGAAACAGTAGGTGACTGGTGTGTCTAACACTCTCCCCTTTGTCAAAACGCTTTTAGTGGACTGCCTGGATCCAACGTGCTCGGGCCGAGGCGTTTGTGTCCAGGGAGAGTGCCACTGCTTCATCGGCTGGGGAGGGCCGGGATGTGAAAGCCCCCGGGCCTCCTGCATGGACCAGTGCTCTGGACATGGAGCTTTCCTGGCAGACACTGGAACCTGCAGCTGCGATCCCAACTGGACCGGCCACGACTGCTCTACAGGTAAGCACTTCCATAATGAGGGGAAACATTGGCAGGGTTTCCTTTGTAGGAGCCAACTGAGCTCTGATTGCAAGGTAGAAAAACATCTGGTATCAGGCCATCGTCTTGTTGACTGTTAACCAGTGCTTCTCAATAATGAAGCAAAAATATTTGCTCTAAAAATAAGATTGAAATACAAAATAACATATTTTGACATGGCTTATTTTATTTAGAGGTGGGACTCGATAATTTTATATTGAGTTAAGTGTAGGGTTTGTGATTAATTAATCATAATTAATCACTATATATCACCAAAATAAGATTTTACAGTTCAAAAACCCTTTTTGTTGCTAATTTGTTGAATAAATAGACAGCTGAGCCCAACAACAAATATTTTTATTGTTTTCAATCTGTTGATTTCAGTCAGTCAGATTTGGGTTATTCAACCGTCAGATTCGTGCATAATGTTATTTAACTTTTATTGATCCTGATTAATCAAGATCAGTAATTCTTGATCATTCATGTAATTACTTTGAACAAATACTTCTTTAAAAATGAGGACTGTGGATGCTGACACAAGGTTTTAGGAACATCTGTGCTGCTGCTTTGCATTGAGACAGTATTTTAGGCTTGAATTGCTTCGGTGATGGGCAAAGTCCTTATACCTCAACTGGCACACAACAATAGCAGCCAATCCGATTGTTTTTTGAAGAAAATATTAACTACCAGAGGGCAAAGAGAAGCAGTTTTGTCATCCAATCACGCTTGTTTGCGGATGTTGCTTGTCTGTCGGATTTACGGGTGTACTTTAAACACAACACAAAAGTTCTGACTTGGAACTTTTTGTATGTAAGGAAGAAAAATGAAAAAAAAAAAATGGCATCGGTAGTCATTCCTCACCTGGAACTTCAACTTGAAATGTATGCTTTGAGCAGATGAAACTAAGATTGAGTTTCTTTTTTCTGGTATGAAACAAATTGTGAATATGTGGAAAGGCATCTCCTCCCCATTGTTAGGTACGGTAGAGGATCTGTTATGTTTTGGGCATGTCTGTCTCCCAAAGACCAAAGAACTTTGTTAGAGTCACAACCCCTTTAAAAAAAAAGAGAGAGAGAGATTTTAAATGAAAATCTGGTTGCCTCGACCAGAGAACTGAAAATGGGTCAACACTGGATCTTTAAACAGGACAATGACCCAAAACATGTGTCCAGATCAACACATAAATAATTAATCAGACACAAAATTAGACCTCTTTTCATGGCCACCTAAATCGTAAAGGGAACCTGAAGCTACAGTGAAGAAAGTTTAGACAGATAATGCTGAGATTCTTCTCTCCATGTTCTCAAATTTGGCACCAAAGATTTTGTTAATTTGCTAATTTTATTAATTTTTTGCTTTGCACACATCGTTACCAAGGTATCCAATAAACTTTTGTTGTGCAGTTTATCACAACAAAGAATTAAAACAACCTTTATTTTTTTTTAGAAACCTGTCAGTCTTTGATTAACTCCACTGTTGTGTGTAAATGCATTTCTGCCTGATTACATGTTTCTTCTTCAGGCTTTTCTGTCTGAAGTAAACATTTTGTATTTTCCAAGCTCACACAAATGCCTCAGTGGTTCCCGTCAATAATCAGTTTGAGGTTCACAGTAAGCAATCAAATCTGGTTAAATTTGTGTGATACTTTTTCTGTTGCCCATCAGAGCTTAAATTTATTACAACTGACAACTAACATCAACAACATGTAGCACAATTGACATCTCAATCACTTCCTCTGTAAAATCCCATCACTCTTGCTTCCAAATTTATCTCCCAGCTTGATTCAGATCAACTTTGCTAATTGCGAGGCTCATCAGAGATGTGAGCATTGGTGATTTTCTTAATAGAAAATGTCTCGCGTAAAGGCATAAATTAGCCTCATCAATTATCGGTTGGAAGTCCAAGGCTAGCAGTCACATTTTTGTTGATTCTGTTCTTAATTTACATCTTTTACGGACGGTTTCCTCCTTTAGTTTCTGCATGGTTAGGTGGCAGCTGCGATTGGAGGAAAAGATGCACAGCAAAGCAGGTATTCTGCGGAATGATGCAAGTTAATGCTTTCTTTAAATCTTGCTATCTTCACAAATGTGCAACATTCACAGCTAAGAATAGTTTTTTTTTCTTCTCTGCTCTGGGAGGCTGTTTCCTTTCTGTTCATTAAGTCCACAGGGAGAGTTCTCGCTTGGTAGTCAAGAAAAGGTGAATGTCATCTAAAATTTTAAGGTACAACATTCCAACTGAAAGAAAAATGAAAAGCTTCTGTTCTTACAGCAGCAGAAAAATCCCAAGCTGCTGGACATTATGGGGCTGTTGAGGTTGACACAACTCAACAATGTAAACAGCGACAGCGACGGTCGGGACTGGTGTTTCCGATTTTTAAGAAAGAAAACCATAAAGTGTGTTCAAACTATCAAGGCAGGACAGGGTTATTTGTACGGGACATTTCAGCAACAAGTCAAATCAAAGCTGGCAAGAAACATTACAGTCTTTTGGCAAAATAAAGAAAAGCAGTGAAAAGTTTGAATAAAGACTTTGATTAATGATGTTCTAGATATTATAAAACAAAGTTTACACTATAAACAAATGGATTTTTGGCTTTGATTTAAAGGAACTCAGTGTTTCAACACTTGCAGTTCTCTAGACATTTGTTCCAGAATAAAAGGGCAATAAAGCATCACACATTTCAGGTGTGTTAAAGCAGAGATGCATATAAACGTTGCAGGACTGGCCCTTGAAGACTGGAGGTGCAGATGCCTGCTGGTTATTGAACCTCAAATTAAGGAGAAGCTATGTGGTTTTCAGCATGTAGCCATGGAACAACAGACCAGCTCATAGCTGAGAGGGCTCATGACTTGAGCAAACATCTTTTTTTTTTTTTTTGCCTGTATGCAGCCCATGTATAACTTTTTTGGGGCAGTCTGAACAACCCAATTCTGACCTGTTCGCCCAAAAAGAATCCGATTTGTGCCACTTACATACGTGGTGCTAAACGTATCCGATTGGTTTCAGAGTCTGCAGTCTGTCGGATTTTGTCTGATTGTTTTGGGGTCATAAAACGTTCACAACACAGAAGTCTGATTGCAGTCACAACAACTACACCAAAAAAAAAAAGAATCTGATTTCAGCAAAGATTCAGAATTGTGCTTCAAGACCTGCTGTGTGAACATAGCCTAAGATTTTTTTGTCTCCCAAGTCATTTTGTAGAGGTAACTACAGCAGTAAAAGACACCGAAAAACTTTTTGAACTTTGGGGCCACCCGACTATATGATGACCCCACCCACAACTCAGTTGTAATGGAAAACCACCCAAACTGTGTGGAGTGAAGTTTAGCCAAGTCGATGTGCGCTGATAGTCTAGTGGAAAACGGCCATAAGTGTTCATTTTGGGTGTTTTTTGAAGACTGACATTTTTGCCATATATATTTACTCAGTATTCACATTCAGCCATTCACAGGCTGGTAAAAATGAACGTGTTTACAGAGTCTACCATGTCAATCTTCTTGTTAGGCATGTGTCACTCATGCTGTATGCAGAATGTTACAGAAATGGGTATGTGAACGGCCAGCTGAATAATTCCCCTTCCCACCATGGTGCACGCCAAGACGCCATTTGTGAAGCCAGAAACAGCAGTGAGAAATCAAGTGTCAGGGTCTCAGCTTTGCTTTTTCACAACGATGTGGTTTTGTTGGCTTCTCCTTCCCATGAATTTAAGCGTGCACTGGAGTGGTTCACCGTTGAAATGAGAGTCAACTCAAAGTCAGAATCCATGTTCTCAGTTGCTAAAAGATAGATTGCTCTATCCATGTTGGGGGCCAGTTTCTGCCCTAAGCAAAGGAATTTAAGAGACTTTTTGGCAGTAGAGACGACATAATCATGTAGAGGATGACTAAAACTGATTCATCTACATTAATTCATCTGCCACTTAGGTCTGCAGACAGTAAGTTGATGAATAAATGCTAATGCAATATTTCTTGTGAAATCTGTTATTGTTTCCTTGCAGATTTGCACTTCAGATATTTTTGGTTCAGCAGGTTTCTGATGTGTTGATAATCAGCTCTAGTTTTACAGCTGCAGTCTATTTTAATTTGTATTCACATAATTCATTCTGAAATGAGAGCCTTAGTACAGCAGCAGCCTCTCTGATCCACGAATCCCTTTTGTATTCCAAGCAGACATGATGACCTATTAGGTAATCCTAAGGATTTGGGGGGAAATGGGCAGTTAGTCTGGGTGTGCCTTGCAGAGAAAAGGCTCTGTAAATGATGATGAGTTGGCTTTTTATCCTCCTTTATCCTGTTCATTGTCGAGCTTTCTGGGCTCTAATACAGCAGTAAGCTATGCTGTGGGGTTCTGCAGAAAGCTGCATATTACCTTGCACCATGACGGAAAACATGGAAAGCTTTCAGAATACTTGAAATTGATTTCCTTTCTTCCTCTATACTTTTTATATGACAAACCTCTTTTCTCTGCTGTCTTTGGAGCTGTATACCAAAAATGTACACAGTATGTAGTAATTCTGTTACTACCAATAAAAGTATGCCTGAGGTTTTATGTATGTTTTTTATGCCATTTTTACCATTTCCTCCCACCCAGAGGAAACTTTGTTTACCCAATCCTTTTGTGCAACAGCCATCATAAGAGCAGAGGTGTTTCTCACTGTGCGAGCTCCTCTTGCCAAAGATAATGCGAGTTTATTTGTAGGTGGTAATTGCATCTTTATTATTGTAAAGGTTCCCTTTTTGTTCCAAGTGAACATTTGTGTGAAAATCACATTGGCTCTGGTTTCTCTGACCAGTATTCATTCCAGTGAACTGCAAGCATCTGTTTTCTCCCCTCTTTTCTTTAAAACATGTGTGAATGAGATCTCTAGATGTTTATTTGGTTTTTTAGCACCTTGTATTAAATGCAATCTTATCTCCAGAGAATGTGAAAGTCAGCTTGCAAAATTATCGATTTTTGTCATATTACAGCAACAAATGTAAGGTTTTAAGTGAAAGATCAGTTGTAGTGCATACTTGTGCAGGATTAAAAATGATGAATGTCCTTTAACATTTTCATAAATAATTCTTAACAATCTGAAGTATAAAAAATAGTGTAAAGAATGTCTAACTTTGTAAGCTGGTTTAAAAATGTACAATGTGCATATGTGTTTGATGGGGGAAACGTTCAGAGGGTGTGAAAACTTTTTAAGTCGATGTAAATGTTTTATGAGTGAATCATTCCCATATGTTCTGTTTGCTTATGCAGTAATCTCTGTTTGTGCGCTGGCTGTACTCAAACTCTTTGGAGGCAATTATCCAGACACTACCAGCATACTTAATGCATCAGAAGTCAGATATGAAATTAGGACTTGCAGAGTTTTTTGCTGATCTATTATAATTAGCAGAGGAGGGTGAGATTATTTTTTAAAGCTTTTTTACACACTGTTGCCATGTTAGGGTTTTTGACTGAAAAATAGCACTGAGATTCAATTTGTTACGATGGCAAAATAGGCACCGCAAACGCTATAATTGACTTATTAAAAGATTTTACCTCCAGTTTGGTCCCCTGTGGTCATACATGAATTGGTTTGGCTAATAGGCCAGTAATAATATTGTTCATTGTTGCCTATACTACTAAGCCCTCTTTTACCACAGAATAGTTAATAAAGAGGTTAACATTTCAAAGTAATCTGTCAGTGTTTAATTTCTTTGCGCTTTATGCTTGTCATGCTCTCCCTCGAGTTCATGAGATGAGGGTAAAGTCCCGGGCTCCGTCACACCCAGTCAGGGAGGTCTTTCAGCTGCCACACAATAACGGGACCAGACTTCACTGTGTCATTCTTCTGCAGTTCATGAATGCACTTCCTCCTCTGCTCAAAAAGCTCTAAAAAAAAGAAATGGAAAAAGTATATTGAAAATATTCGTCTAAAAGGCATCATCCACTGCAGCACTTTTGTTTCACTAACAATTGTACGTTGCAAGTAAGTATGCATTTCCACCACAAGATTTTGTAAAATTAAAAGTTTTTAAAAATCTCTTAAGAAAAAACTCTATACTGTATTGGTATATGAACCGATGACACCACAAGAGGCACAAAAGACAGGGTTATCATCTGGATGTTTGTGAATATTATAATGGATGATTGACTTTTCATAGATTTAGGTCCACTTGAGTTGCGTTTGACCTGCAATTCAGTCTTTTTATTTTTGCCACACTTTAAATCTGATGATTCTCAAGCCAAAATTAATACTACTGTTAATGGCAAAACTGAACAAATGGTGATTATCTTCAGAAATTCATCTCTTGCCTTAGGCCTTATGTGATGTCACTAAATGTATAGTGCTTTTAGAAAGGACCTGCAGATTTGTGTTCATGTTAACATAATTAAAAAAAGTGTAAAACAAAAAACTAAAATTAGAAATCTAAGACAAAGGCAAGACCAAGAACAGCATCTCACTTTAGTATTATTTAACGTTGGCATGTACACCAAGGTAGGTGACAAGAAATGGAAAGTTTTTATTAAACCATACAGTACATAATGTACACAGATGGATAACTTGGTATGTATAGCTAATGTTGACTAAATCACTTTGAGGGGCAGGGAAAGAGACAGATTGCTAATGTTAGCTAGCTAGCTTTGCTAACATCACCTGCACATAGCTTACTTTTTTTGTGCTTCCTTTCTAAGAGACGATAAAGTTTTAGTCACCACAATCTCATGACTATTCTGGAGTACTACAACACTAGTATCTAAAGTGAATTTATTTAATTTTAAAGAGAAGTCGGCTGCAGGAAAGCTTCAGAAGCTGTGGAAATGGATGAAAAATCACCCAAAGCAAATGTAGCACTTCATTTCGTAAGTGTCCTTTTTAAAAACGTATTTTGTTAAATCCCGCAGTGGAAAATCATACTTCATTACACTCTGTTTTAACTGTTAGTAAAGGGGTTGATTATTCAAGCCTTGGAGTGTCAAAAGCTAGCAACATCAGCATAGTGCTTTCTTTTTCTTGTGATGTGACTTTTACCATTAAGTGCTTTCGTCACCTTAGTTGACTGTTGTTAACTATATTTGTATATATATAAAAAAATCAGTTGATAATTGATTCTGATCAGTTGTCTTTAATTGTTTGTAAATAAATTGCTTCACGTAATTCCTTATTATATGAAGGAATTCTGTTTGAAAGATTTATCAAAAATATTTTAGATCAACATATTTTTTCCAATCTCTTTTTGTGAATTCCATTATTTAGTCCACTACTCAATCAGAAAAGTTCACCCCTTATTTTGTAGTTTTAGCTTTTTGCGTGGGGGGGAAGCACAAACAGCTACAACATAAAATGATTTTTTTTATCCAACACATATAACTTGGATGTTCAAGATAATTTGAGGATGAGAGTGTGAAAATGTGGCAGCAATACGTTTTCAGTTTTTGTGAAACAAATTTTGATTATATTTCATTTCGTTAATTAAATGCGAATTGTTAGATTTGCGACACAAAATTTATTTTTTGCCTGCTGTGGAACACAGAAAAAGAAATTTCAACAGCAGAGAATAATGAAACACAACAGCCTGCTTTTGAAAAATACATTTTAAATTGGAGTTGGTAAGATAAAAATACAGAAAGTACACTGAGTAAATGCTCATGCCTTATAGCAAAACTAAACTTATAATTGACCCTTTGACAATTATTGCAAATTGTTTGCTATTTACATCAGCTTATCCAAGATAATGCAAAAATAAATTGGATAAAAACCTTTCAGAAAATGTCCATGGACTTCGCTTTCTACTGCCTGCTTCAACCCATGACCAAACCGGTGGCAAAGCCTTTAACTGTGCACTGTTTTAAAGTGAATAATGTTTGAGTTTTATCTGAATTAATGGACTGTTAAATTTGTAGCCTTTTTTTAAAATTCCATCTGAGTATTTTTTTTTATTCTTTAGCCATTTTGTGGCTCAAATAAGGAGAAAACATAAAGAACAGAAGAAGTGAGGAAGAATAAGTCTGCTAAGGCCACACAAATCTTGTCTCCTCTCGGTAATGGACTTATTAGATTTGTATTGTCAAAAAAGGATTGTCCCTATGAGGTGCAGGAATTTCTTTTCAGCTGCCATCAGACAAGGTAGTGGAGCGTGGCCGCCTTTCTTTGACAATAACTTCTGGATTTGTCTTTTTCTCTCCACCTCTGCCTTGTCCCATCACCGCCCTGTCTTCCCATTTCCTACCCCCACCGCTCCTTTCTTTCTCTCTGTCGGTCTTTTTTGTCTTCCTCTGTGTCTCTGTCTCCCACAGAGATTTGTGCAGCCGACTGTGGAGGCCATGGCGTTTGTGTTTCAGGCACCTGTCGCTGTGACGACGGCTGGATGGGCGCCGGGTGTGACCAAAGGGCGTGTCACCCGCGCTGCAACGAGCACGGCACATGCAAGGACGGCAAATGTGAATGCAGTCCTGGTTGGAACGGAGAACACTGCACCATTGGTAGGAAGAGAGGAGGCTGGGGTTTTGTCAAGGGGGGGGAACAGCTTCGATGTATATGTCTGTTTGGTCAGGATGCAGTGAAGGGGGAGGGATACCAACAAAGGCGTGCAGACTACCTCTTTGCCTGTGTGTGTAAGCGTCGGGTCTGAGAGGAAGTATCCAGTCAGAGAAAGAATGGGAAAGCATGCTTAATTGAATTTGTGCAACTCAGTAAAGCATGAACAGGTTTACTCAAGGATCTGAGGCTTGCCTTCATGCATTTTAATGTGGGAATGTGCTAAGGTGTCTTTTCATTTTACTCATCCTTATCCTCATCTTTTCTTTGCTCCCTTTCCATTTACTATTATTTTCAAATGCTGACGTGTGAGTCATTGTGAGCCGGTCATCCACCGCTTTCAGCTCTCTGTTTATACTAATGCTGTTGCTCTCTTGCACTAAAAACTGGTAGAAGCTAAATTTTTTAAGACCTTGACTGAATGTCAAAAGCTCTTTTGAAAACCAGAATGTAACCTTAAAAAGAAATTTCATTATCTAGAAACTATCAATGGCTCCTTCTTTTTTTTTTTTATATATATCAAGTTCATATGTTCAAAGATGCTGGACATCAACAAGCTTGATGTGGCACTTTGAAATAACTTTGCAAAAATGTTTTTATACTTCCTTGAGGTGTTTTTTGTTTTTTTCTGAAAAACAGTTTAAGTTAAAATGGAAACACTTTTGCCAACTAAGTTCTGACAGCAAACAATTACCTCACATTACTCATCAGCTGTTTCCGCTGCCTTAGAATTGCATTTCTCTCTCTGCATCTCAGGACAGCATGCAACATTATCAATGCTGACATGACTGAACAATTACAACTTGGCCGATAACACATTCCTGAAAAATTCTATCAATTTTTCTGAGATGAGTGCTAGTTCATGCTAGCTTGCAACCTCTACTTCCTGTTTATTACAGGCATGTGTACCATCAACATCTGGCAAAATCATGCTTTCCGTAGCCTGGTTGATTCAGTCCAAACCATTCGAGGGAAACACAGTTGATATGCATTTCCTTTTTTAATTTTTTTTTTTTTTTTTTTTTTTTTGCAACATTCCAAAAGTTTGCTCGCAAATTCACATATACAAACTGAAAAGTGTTTTTCTTGTGATACTGTAGCATGTAGGCATGTTGCATTAACTAATTAAAAAAGGATAAAATTTTCCTTGTAGCCCACACAAGCTAAAAAATTGTGAGATTTTGTAGCACACATTATATTTGTAGGTAGTTATGAGTTTTGATTTAGGGTACCATCTTCATGAACTCTTAATGAAAAACGTGAAATGACCAAAAGAATGTGTTGCTTGGAGCCTGCTGGTGTTCTGTGTTTTCATGTGCAAATTCACTCATTTCTTCTTACTCCTCTTTCTTTGTTTTAGTATATCTCAGACAAACCACTTAATACCTTTTGGAATCAAAGAAATATAAGCTTTACTCATACCTACTAGTATAAAAACCAGCAAGTTAAAACACGCCAGTAATGATATGTCAGTAAAATCGGTTCATTAGCTACATTGGTAATGTTATGTTTTAAAAGCAAAAGTAAAAGACAAGGGCTTTTTTTGGTGGTTGTTTCGACACATCAAGGTTTCTTTTTTTTTTTTTTACAGCTGATACAAAAAACCGAAAGCACAATGGCGATCCTTTTTCTCAGCCGCCTCAGTGATTCCCTACATGTTTGAGTCAAAGGGAAACCAGAAATAAAAGCTCATAAAAGAAAAAGCTGATTTTTCTCTCAGTATTCTCATTGGTCTCGAGGCAGCGCTGCCTGAGAACAGAGCTTCGGCTCAGTTTGTGAATGTTTTATATGCTGGCCTGTACATTATTGATGGCTCTTTTATAAAGGCCATATTGAGATCCAGATTCAACAAGAAGATTTCTCTGTGTCGTAGATTAAGATCTCAATTTAAATCAATTTCCATCACAGAGGGCCCCGTGTGTTGGCCCCAGGCCCCCTACAGGTCTGATCAGGTCTGATCTGGTCTCATTCCTGACGAGGCCACTTGCATCGTCCGCAGACGATGATTAAAAGAGCTTTTTGTGACCTCTGTCCTGCATGACGCTGCAGAAGCCTGCAATATTCACATCAGTGCCAGTGTTTTCGAAATACTCCCCTGGGCTATTTAGTTGTTTCCATCATTTAATAAAAAGAAACAGACTTTTTTTTTTTCCTGAAGATTTCATTTTGGTGACTGCAATCTTCCTCTGCGTCCCACAATTCCCCCCTGTCTTCCTTCTGTCTCCATCCCTCTCCTGTGTGGGATTGTGCTCAATGTCTTGCTTGTAATGCATGCTGTTAATGCTTTGTGGCTGTGTTTTTTTTTAACCGCGTTTTGTAACGTATACTAACACATTGCCCTGCTGTCTTGTCATGGAAGTGCCACTGTTCAAACCTCCCTTATATGTCCTGTCTTTTATCTCTCAAGCTCACTATCTGGATAAGGTAGTGAAAGGTATGGCATTCCTCCTTCAATCTTTTCTGCGCTCGACTCATTGTAACGCCGGTCAGCATTAACAAGCCGTGAAACACACACCCAAACACACGCAGACACACACCTTGGTCCATTTCCATCCAAAACACTGTTCTTCTCATTCTACAGATGCATTTCAATAAATTAGAATTTATTAGTTTGGTCAATAATTTGAAACTTGAATAGATTCATTACACAACATTGTTTTCCAAAAGTTTCTGTGTTCATTTTGATGATTATGGCTTGCAAATATTATGTTTTTTTTAATTAAGTTTTTAAAAAAAATTTCAATATTAAATTAGATGAATAAGAAATCTATAATACAAGATTTTAATGTTATGGCCATAGTTTAGCCTTCACAATTATGCAAAAGACAGCTATCTTGATATTCGGTTCAGCCCTCCAGAAGGAGTGTAATTGCTCTTTCAAGTTTCAAGAAAACAGAGCATTGTATGGTGTCAAAGCATTTTAATGTAAAGTTCATTGGAAGGAAAATGTCAATCCATGCTTGCATCCATTGTCTTCCCCTTATCTGAGATTGGGTCGCGAGGATAACAGGTCCAGGAAGAAAAAACAAACCTCTCGCTCTCTGCCACTATTCAGGTCTTTCTAGGGAAGGTGTGAATAAGCAGCAGTTCTACTTGGAGTTCCCCCCCACCCCCCGGATGAGGAAGCTCCTCCTCTGTCTTAAAGGCTAACCCCAGCCACACCAAAGAGGAAGCTCATCTGAGCTCCTTGTATCCGGGATCTCGTTCTAAAAGTGGGGCTGTAGTTAGAGTGCAGGTGGGCCAATAAATCCAGGGCATTGCTTATACTTGGCATTAACAAAACAAAACAAAAAAACACCCCCATCTGTCTATCCACCTTCCTGTGATTACTTGTGAAGAAACGGCAAGATGCAAGAACACCTGCACTTTCACCAGAGGCTGAACTCGGATCTGAATGGGAGCAGGAAAGGTTTTGGTTGAAAAATTGGAATAAGCAACTTAAGAGTTTGAGGAAGATTCAAAAAAGGTCAAAAACTACAGGCAGATCCAGGACATGAACTACATCTGCATTATTCCTTTTGTCAAGCCACTTTTTAACTAGAGACTGCAGGACCAGACTGGTGCTCAGTGGTCCAGTGTCCTCTTCAGATAATAGTAAATGTTTGGAAGTCAAGGTCCCACAGTCTAGAGGAAGATTTGGAGACAGAATCCTAGCTGTTGGAGGTTCAGGTGCAAATTTCCATAATTGTTAAGGAATTCCTCCAGGAAGTTCCGATGCTGCAACCATAACTATTCGCTCATCATTCACAAATTTTGCAGACTTGCAATTTTCACTAATCACTGCACCTTCTGACCTTAAATTTTTTTGCATTTCCTTCATTTCTGACCAATCACACCGAGTTGAATTTTGATAAATTCCCTTTGCCCCCTTCTAATTTAACTTTGTTCCACAAAGTTGTTTTTTTTTTACTGCATTTTCAAAAACCATTCTGAGATGTTTTGTAGGATTTTCTCAGATAGTGTATACAGTTCAAGTTAAAATCCTGTTTTTGCTTTTTTGAGAGGATTATTTAAACTTTTTTATAAGTTGATGTTATAGCAAAAATAAAACTTAAAAATATTAGGGACTTTGACCACAACCTTTAGAACAAGGGTGTGAAAAATCTGTCAATTAGGCCACAACAATCACAAAAAAATATTCGTTTTATTGCATCGTGGAGGGACTGATTTAGAGAGTTATGTTATCCGTTAGTGTTTTCTCAGTGCGGCTCCCTAACAGGAAACATATCACCAGAGCCACACGCTGATCGATGTAAGCCAAAATCATCAACACCAACAGAAATACATGCTTAAAAATGTATTGTATTGTGTAATGAATCTTACACATTTTACACTTTTTGAACTGAATATCCCAAATCAATTAACTTTCCTGATGAGATTCTAACTTATTGAGATGCACCAGTAAAAATCTTCTCTCATCGTATTTTCAACATAATGTTCCATGGTAATCTCCACTTAGCACCTTCACGCCCAATTCAAACTGAGCTGCTTTCTATACATCAAATGTTTGGTTTGTGCATTTTAGCCTTCTCAGTAGGGGGATGTTGGGAGAGGGGATTCATAACCTGCACCTTGCATTATAGATGAGCTTACAGTGCTGTGCAAAGCCTGATAGGTTCCGAGGCTGCAGCCTCTTTAATTAAAAGACTTTATGGTTGTAGGCAGAACGAGAATGGAGGCTTTGCTTCACCCCTTGCTGTCTGCCACCGGCACCCCTCTCTCAGCCTCCCTGCGTACTTGGTTATAGACCACCTGGCATCAGAGCGGCTGCCAGAGGGGCTCTTCGAACGTTTGCATCCTCATGTCTGGAGCTGTTTCAGACGGGCTCGGGCAGGGCTCTACAGGGGCTTCTCTCTGAAATATTCTGCCAGTTAAGTTGAAACCAAGCCAAAAGAGAGTGAAGCTTTATTTATCCGTATAACAAACATTCTGAGCTCCTTAATCGTCCAGCTCCACTGGCTTAACCAGAGTTGTTTTTGTCCATTTGCTCAATAAATGGACAGCCAATGCCAAAAGTGTCCAAGAGGCAAGTCATTTCGAACAGTTCATTAAATTTGGTTGCAGTTTTGTAGAATATCATTTGAGTTTTCACTTTATTATTGATGATAAATTCTCTAAATCATCTGTAGAAATTGAAGTTACAGCAGTAATAAACAATTTTAGCTTGTAATCTCTTTAAGGGATGAGCAGAAGAGCCATATATGGTGAAGACATGTAAAAGCTATTCAATTATTCTTTAATTACAAGAGCAAAATCTCACTACACATATTGTCACATTTCTAGCAGTTTTAAACATTTTGAACGTTGCTTTTAGTGAAGATATGGGAAAACCTCGTAGTAACTAATAGAAATGTGTTAGCTGATGTTTATACTGCAAATAAGCAGGAAATCTTAGACTAGTGATCGATTAGTGTTTCTGTAACGTTTGACATGCCAGTACCAATTCTGACTAAAATAAATAATTTAATATATTTTTGCAACATTCATGCTGTAAGTGATAATAATTTTTTTTTACTTTAGTGTCAGAGCTGATGTTACACTGTGTGTGCAACAGAGCCCGTGCAGTAAAACACGATTTTATTACTATTTTAAGACAAAATGATTAGAATATTGATATTCTAAAATGTTTTCCGACAGCCTGCATGAACAGGTGGAAAAAAACAATGTTTGCTTTTACAACTCTGATTCATATTACTTAATTGAAAACACTTAATTGAATTTGAAAATTGCTAATTAGTAGGCATCTTTACCCAGAAATTGCATCCATACCAAATGATGCTGTTGTCAAAACAACCTAACAGGAAAAGATCAAGCTGAAAATTGCTAGGTTCTCTGAAATGCAAAGTTCATATTGAATAAATGCTTCATCTAGAATTATTTTAGAGAAATTGCTAGAGGTCTCTTTAGTTGTAGCACGGGAGATTTCATTGAAAACTGTTATTTTCACAGAGTAGGAGTGTCCTGAGTATATCCACTTAAATTACAGGATGGCTTTTTCTACATATTTCAGTATGAGATTATGCTGCAGCTGTAAAGCGCAGATATATTATAAGACTTCTTTATCTTGGGTTGCAAGTCACTACAAAGGATACTAAGCAACTTTTAACTTCGAAAATTTAATTGTGTGAAAAATTTTAATAAATGGAGGCAGACAGTTGTGCTCCAGAAATTTGGGATTAATTACCTTTTGTGGCTCTTTATTCTATTCTAACTAACAGCATATATTATGCAGACTGTGGCTGCATTGTGAATTATGTCACAATATAATTGCAGCCCTGATTCATCCATCAATCAGCCTTTCCTCCCTTACAGTTACTACCTTATAAGTACACCTGTCTTACCTGTTTTCTCCCTTTTCTGTTCTCCGGTCCAGTTCTGTCTCTGTCTGATGTAAAAGCAAGCTGCACAAGAGAGATAGTTGATAAAATGGGTCAGCTTAGCATTCTCTCTATTAAGGCATCCTTCTAACACCACAATCTATGACAGAGCTGAGCGTTTGATATCTTTAGATTTTCCCCTCTGCCTCAGCGAGGGGATAAATATCATAATGTATCAGATAAATGTCAAACAGGGTAGAACAATTGGCATCATAATCGTCTGATCTGTGCCCTTGTGAAGACCTATCCGGGAGGAAACAATGAAATCTTTCACCTGTCTCTCTACTCCAGCCTGCCTCAGATCCCCTGGGGCTCAGCTCCCAGAAATACAGCTAGGCGACCTCTGCTCAAAGCAACCAAGCACAACCTTTTCCAATTTATATAAAACCCATTTTGTTTAGCTTGGAACTTCTCCTAAAGGGATATCATGGTCTCTCTATTTGAGGGGATTTTACTGATAGTTAAAAACCCATTTCTCTGACAATAATTTAGACCACTTTTTAAACTACTACTACTACTTTCCAATTTTATTTTATTCCTGGAAATCTTCAGATTTTGTCACATTACAAACAGACCTTGTTTTTTTTTTTTTTTTTTTTTTTGTTTTTTTTTTTTTTTTTTTTTTTTTTAGGAATTTCATGTTTTAGACCAATACAACAAAGAAAGATAACAAAGCAGGCGGAAAATGATAGAACAGAAGTGGACATCACTAACTAAAAGTTAGTTGTGCTGAGCAAGGCTCCAACATGGTACTTATCAAAGGCTAACGCAACAAATTCAATCATGTTGATGCTACCCATGTGTCTATTGTATGTTACGTGTTACGTGGTTGCGTGCAAAGTTGCGCTTCAGCAAGTGATTCTTTGGAACAGAATCACTTCCTGTCATGGTTTCAGTTTTACATTTGTTGAGAAACGATATTGCTAACTGTTTCTGAGTTTGCCCTAATTGTAGGGCTCCAGTCAGAAAGCATGCAGGACATCAGTAAATTTTAAACTGCAGTGCATTCTGGGTACAGAATAAACATCATTTGCTGCACTGCATCATGGCAAAGATTGTGACAACAGGAAACAGAATTACTGCCTAAATAATTATCAAATAAGAGCATGAACATAACCGTCTTAACTACTTGAAGGATAATTTAGAAGATGCTAAATGTGCTAAGCGTTTTAAAAGTTAGCAGAAACGCTAAATGATAAATTTGCTTCACCATAAGTGCATGTGCTCACTACTGGGATAGAGTTACTGACGGAGCTAAATACAGGCAATTCTGGAAGAAAATATTTTAGAAGTAGCAAAATACATAATAGTGGAGATTTACCTTCCTGCCAGAGCTACAATAAAAAAGCTTAGATCAAAACAAATGTGTGTGTTAGAATGACCCAGTCAAACCAAGATTCAACTCCAATTTAAAATCTGTTGCAAGACTTGAAAAGTGATATTTACAGACGCTGGTCATCCAGTCTGATTTAGCTTGGTGTTTTTAACAAAGAAGAGTAGGTACCGGTTTCAGCCTCTGGATGTGGAAAGCTGGCAGAGGTATATTCTAAAAGACATGCGGCTTTAAGTGTAGCATAACGTAGTTCTACAAAGTATTAACTGAAGGGAGCCCACAAATTCATGTGAAAAACCTCAAGAAGTACTATATAATTTTCCTTGCATTTCACAATCATTCACTAAGTTGTGTGGGTCTGTCACATGAAAGTCCTAAAGAAACACATTGAAGTTTGTGGCTGTAATGTGAAAAAGTCGAAGGGATGTGGGTATTTTTGCAAAGCTTAATAGGAAAACAACCTTGAAATCCAAAATTACCTATTAAATTATTTCAAATTGGGCAGTATAAACTCCACTGCTTTCATTGCACAGCTAAAGTACCTGGCTAATATGCTGTAGTAATAAGTGAATATTGATTAATAAAATCCCTCTTATCTGATTCTGCTGCAAAGGGATATTGGAAAGCTTTACAAAAGGTGTATCGAATTAATCAAGTTTAGCTGAGGGTCATTAGAGCTGCTCTCATCCATTTAAAATTTCACATAGCATTAGGTTATAACATTAGGTTATTGCTGCTTAAAGTACGAACAGCAAAGCAGTTTTTTTCCAAAGCAATTTTGGTGCACAAATGATGTTCTGTATTTTTTGTTGTTCATTAATTTCTCTTTGTTTGAGACTCAGTTGTGACCGTTGGTCTTTGTCTTCATCTATTTTTCATAGAGGGTTGTCCTGGTTTGTGCAATGGAAATGGCAGGTGCACTCTGGGTAACAACGGCTGGTACTGTGTGTGTCAGCTGGGCTGGAGGGGCACCGGCTGTGACACCTCCATGGAAACCGCCTGCAGTGATGTCAAGGACAACGATGGAGGTAAAATCACAAATGCCTTTTGACACTGACCAGACACCAACACGGACTCTGAACCAGACATGATTTGACAATAAAATTCACCCCCTGTGGGCTTGAGAAATATTCTGTACTTGCTTTAAGCTTTCCATGCTCTGTTATACCTTTTATGTAGGCCATTCCAATTGTATTCATATAGAGCCAGTAGCAGTAGAAATTGTCTTGAAATTATCTTGAGATTTCACTGCCTCGAATCCCAGGAGCCAGCTTGCTTTTAACTGGAAGAAAGGAAAGAAAAAAAGTGAAAATCTAAAGAAAATGTAAATATTACACACAGATCAGGAAAAACAAAATAGCTTAGATGTAACAAATACATAGTGAAGAAGAAAAACTGCGGAGCTGACTTACAATTAGCAGTAAGTGCTGAATTCAAGCTGAATCAATGCTTAGAAAAGGTACAAAACTGCTTCTCTTCTGAAGCTAACTAGACATGTAGAACCATAACAGGTGGATATAATGCAGGGATTTTATTGTGTACAGTCTTGGCTCTAAGTAAAATCCTATGGATGTCCTTTCCTCTAAACGAAATACTTTTGTATAGATCATGTGAAAGCTACATGCACACATCCAGTGCAATCTTTACATGCAAATAAAATAGAGTTGTCCTGATTGGAAGTATTAATAAATTCACCTTGATATTTTATTAACCTCTAAGATTTTGAACATTTTCTATCTCCACAGGGAAGTCCTTTTCCCTCTAAATAACCCTGAGCAGAGGCAGAAACACACTCCCACACACACACACACCCAACCAGCCAGGGATGTTGCACCAATCTCTACTCCAAGTGGGAGATGTGACTTTCTTTATTCCAGACCCGATTCTTCAGCCTGAGCTGTGCACTGGCCTCCCTTATTTATACAAGGGGTTGTTTGTCTTCCCATCACTTAACAGGGACCACACGGCTCTCAACAGCAAAAGCAGGGTACTGCCTGGGATTTGACTGACTCCTGACAGCACAGTTTATTTTTATCACCCCATCTGGCCAGATATGCCCCTGAAAGCAATGGTTAGGAGACACTAATGACCCACTTTAGCAAAGTAAAGTGCAAAGACTCATTTTTAGTAATGTTATCTAATGTACTGAGAGGGAACTGCATCTTCTGCATATTATGATCTTTTGCAAAAGTTTATAACATTGCTTCCACTTCTGCTAATGTGGTCCTTTAGCATGTATTGTAACTTTGAAAACATTTAACATTTACTGTCTCACTTTTGCCGCTTCTAAAAGGAACGCACTGTTTTTAACTCCACCCATAACTCTGGCTGTGTGCTGGGCAAACTTCTGCTAGGTTAACAGAGGAGCCAATTTTTGACTTTGAATTGCTGAAACTGAAATTGGTCCACAATTTTGGTCAGGAGCTGACTTATCAATACGTCTCTACTCCTAAACTCCAGCATAAGTATAGTATTTAGCTTTATATTATTACTCAGTGTTACCCAATAGCATATTTTATTCAGTGTGTGTACGCTTTTCTGCATTTGCCAGGTGTTAACCACACTTCTTTTTTTTGTGAATCTGTTTGCTTGTGACTTGTTTAACCTTCTCAGATGGCCTGGTGGACTGCATGGATCCAGACTGCTGTCTTCAGGCAACCTGTCACACCACCTCTTTATGCGTGGGCTCGCCCGACCCCCTGGATATCATCCAGGAGACGCAGATGTCCTCGGCACAGAGCAACCTGCAGACGTTCTACGACCGAGTGCGCTTCCTGGTGGGCAGGGACAGTACACACACCATCCCTGGAGCTAATCCCTTCGACGGAAAGTGAGTGACAATGTACTCTCATCGGATAACACCCAAGCTTAAAAGGCTTTTTTTTTTCTAGATTCACAGAGCTATTTGTCTTATACATCATATACATTTTTGTTGCATTAGTAGAGTTCTGCGAATTCCAGCTACTACAGCAGCTCTTGTTTATTTAGTGCCTCGCTAAGTATAACGCATTAAGATTTAAGCCTATTTGCATTAAATTTAAAATTGACTAAAAAATGTGTGATACCATAGCTTCTCTTCCGTTCTTAGCTGGATTGCTTTTCAAATCAGTAAAGCAGCAACAAACAGGAACACATTTGCACATTTGCGATGTTATGACCTGGATAAACTGTTATCTAGCTCCACATTTTGCTGCAGTGACACGCTCTTGAACAGATTCATAAGTCCTAAAACAATAATCGCATTTTTTAAAACAGCTATTGCAGCACTTTTATTTTTGTTTATAAAAAAAAAAGGAAAACGGAAAATTCATTCACATTTAAAGTTATAGGGTAGCAGCTGCATTCAGTGCGGGCTCGAATTGGCAAAGAGTGTTGGCATCGCTGCAAGGAGGATGGACAAATGATGATGGACAAACATGGAATGTGGCAGAAAAAAAAGAAAAGGAGGCAGCATTCCCTCAGCAAGAAAGGCATCTCATATTCATGTATTGTGATTACTTCTACTGTAATCCATCTGTGGCTCACTCCCACAGGCAGAGCTCATGACACCCCAGTCGTGGAATTTGAGAACCTTTTAAATCAGGCAGGATGGCAGTCAGAATCCCATAAGATTGCTCCGATGTTTTCTATTGTCTCTTTTTCTTTTCATCTTTTATCACATGCGTGACAGGGTTGCTCATTTCCATACTACTTTAGTATGTATCACTCTCGTCTTTGTATATTATACTAATGTAGAAGACAAAGATGAGACTTAATATACACTCAGAGAAGAATAAGATAAGAGTGTAAACACTTAAATGTTTCATGTGAAGAAAAGCTATTTTATTCTTGGTTGTTTTCTTGCTGGTAATAGTCTTACATCTTCTTTGTGGTAGGCAACACCATGAGCTTAAACAACAATCAGGAGTATTCACTTAGAGAGAAATGCTTGAAATGTAAAAGTTTTGGCTCATCATACTGCAGCCACTGCCGTGCTTCACAGTATGGTCCTCCTGATGGTTGAACCTCTGCCTCTTTTTTAAGCCTTTGGCAGCCTCTAACCTCTAATCCTCCTGGATTGTGTTTTACCTCAATCCATCTTCCTATCAACTTCAACCAGCTTTTCTTTCCCCTCTGAAGAAAAGCATGATACTGTGACCACAAGGTTCATGGTGGGCAAGTTTAAGTAACTTTTCTGCCACAAATAGCTTTTGCCTGTTGGCCAAAAAGTTGAACTTTGGTCTCAGCTGACAAGAGGACCTTCTTACACAGGTGTGTTGTTTGCCAAACCGCAAACAGAGCTTCTCCATGCTTTTTTTTTTCCAACAGTGGGTTTCTTCTGGTCACTCTTCCATGAAGTTCAGTCATGTGAAATGAGCTATGGATCTCTGTTTATCTCAAAGAGTTTAGGTGGATAGCCAGGTTGAGGTAGATTTTTTTTAGTTTAATGTTTCTTTTCAGATGAGCTCCATGAGAAATTCAAAGATTGAGATATATTTTTTGCAACCTAAAATACAGGTAGGTTGACTCTTTAAGGGTGTTAGGGTAGAAAGGGCTAAAGAAATATGACACCCACCTATTTGAGGTTCAGTATTCGTGGAAAATCCACCCATAACCTGATTTTATTTTTGTAGTGCATTGCAAAATATTCAGAAGAAAATGAGAAGCTAAAATATCTAGCGTAATGTTACTTGGCATGCTATTGGCTGGCATTTGTAAAGCAGCCAATTGGCTGTTCCCCTAAGCTTATAGATGTTAGCCTTTGCGTTAGTGATATGATTGTTTCCACTCTGAATTCATGCCTGTTAAAATTTATCTGATGTTTGAACTATTAAAATAGGCAGTTAAAAGCATCTTTAGAAGGGCTCTCAAGTATTTTATATTTCTCCTATTTGCTATTCCTTTATGGTCCCTAACCTCCACAAACTGTACGGAAAAGTTAAAATTGTGAAATTTTCTTTTCAGTGGACAGGTATGTGGTCATTGTGGTTAAAATATAACAAAATGTGAAGAAGTTCTTCAACCCAATGCTTCAAAACATAAAATGCATCTTTTTTTGGTCTTATTTTTAATGCGTTGCGACAACATCAGCTGTTACTTCAGCGGAAGCTCCCTGACATTTTCTCTCATTGACATTTTTATGGCTCTCAAGAAGCACTCAGCATTTTGCAGTACGTCCCCGGACAGAGTTAGAGGCATGGAAGGTTGAGTAATACTCTTGTCTCTTACTCAAGATGTGGCCATAAATAAGTAAAATGAAGAATCCAGAGATGAGCTGCAAGATCGCGGGAGCCTCGGCACACCTAAAAATATCGGTGATAATCTATTATTCATGCTTGGTATTCATTCCCCCACCGACTGACAGATCTGAACAGTTATGACGAGGTGGCGGAGGGGGCTTCAGACAGGCCTAGCCTCAGCATCTTTCGTTTGTGATATGCTTGCCTTGCTCACGTGATCATCTTTCTATTGATCCGCCGGCCACTTCCTCATGCTCGCAGACGTGTTGAACTGCTATTTCTAATGTTTCCGTCCGCAAAAAGCTGCAGAGGTGCCACTGAATAAAGCATCTGCCACTGCATGAAATGTCTTGATTCCCCACCATGACACATAATACAACGGGCTGCTGAGGCCCAGCAGTGGATGCTGACTAGAATAGTAAACAGGGACTTTGTCTATGGAACAGTTTGGACAGAGATTGATGGTTGGTTTCTAATAGCAGGGTTGAAGTCATCCGCTCCATTTGCTAGCTGGCACTTTTCAAATTTTATTTAGGGCTATTCTTTTTAGCATTAAGCTATTAATGTCAGAAATAAAACCGTTGTAGTCTGTTTGAACGCCTTTTAGCAGCATTGTTTGCAGAAAAGAAATTAGTCCAAAGTGTTTTCCATTTGCACTCTGAGCGAGTAACATACAGCGAGGGAGAGGAAGGGATCCACGGTGACATGCTAACATTTGCATCAGGATTCACCCTGTAATCAAGTCATTTGTGTGGATAATGATATTTTCGTTGCGTGCATGGTAATGGTGGTATTTATTAGGCTTCGTCTAAAGTTCTATATTTACCTCTGGCAAGCTGTTTTTATTGTCTGCACTACAATTAGAAAGAAATGTATTCTTCCTCCGTTATTGTATTCCTATGAAAGGGATTAAACTCCAAATTTCTTGACAATATGTTATTTCTGTGACTTTTACTACTGTTCATGCTGACAAAACCGCCATAAATAAAAAAAAAAATATTTCGCTAAATTTATTACAGTTCTCTAAGTGAGACTCAGGATTTCTGCACAGGTTTGGAAAGTATTGTCCCTTTCTGAGCAAAAATAGGAAGAAAAGTAGAGAAAATATTTTCAAATTATGTCCTTTCCCACTGTCTGAATATGGCATCCATCCTTTTTTGCCCATAAAAATCTACAGAAAATGGCCACATTAAAATTGCATATTGGAACTCTGTTTTATGACATCAGACAAATACTGATTTTTTTCACTCAGTTTGAGTATCATCATAGGCATTTTGTTGAAAAATTATCATAGGGTGGATTTTTTTAAGTTTCACCCGGAACGTTAGCTGGAGATGGGCACCAGCAACCCTCCTGACCCAACTAAGGGACAAGGGTGTAAAGAAGATGGATGGATGCATGGATGGATGGATGGATGCATGGATTGATGGATTTTATAAGATCTGGCCACATTCCTGTGCATCTCTTTTAAAAATGTTTGAAAAGTCTGAAATCAAACAAACTTTTTGGAAGTAATGTATAGTGTAATGTCACAGGAAATTAATATATTAATTGAGGAAGGGAAAAATGTTTTTGTGCGGTAAAATAAATCCCATATTTAAACCCACTCATGCCTATCTGCAAAGTTGAAAACATCAAGACGCTGCTCTTAATTTTATAAGGATCATAAAAGATGTAACTTTTCTCAAAAAAAAAAAATCTTTACATATTTGTTAAAACTTTCACTACATCCTGGCAATCTAACATGAAACAGAAAAAAAATAATTAACTCCTCTGCTTCCCCCTGTGGTTCTGCAGAAATACATCTCAGTCAGAGGAAGTTCTTTACACTGTCAATCATTGTCGTGTATGCGCTGCTCATGCCTTCCCCTTCAGTACAGCTTGTTCACTACACCAAACTTACTGTGAACATGCAGGATAATAAGCAAGGTAGATAAGCAGTTCTTCTGTAATGGTACATTGTTTCTCTCCTATTAGTACAGCTGTAGGGTGTAGAAGAGCATGATTGACAGCGCTAAGACCCTCCTCATGGCTCTGATTGATGGTTTCTGACTATTTATTTCTGCAAAAGACAATAGGACCGCACGGAGGAGGCAAAAGGACCTTGATTTTTTTCTCACAGATTTGTCTCATGTTATACTGTCACAACATACTAGTGATAACAAATATGTAACACATATTTTTTTATATCGTGCCAGCTGGAAATTTCTCCAGTAAAGTCCCAATGTTCACTTTCTTCCTTCTTCATTTTGATGTGAATATTTAAATCATTTCTCTCGACAGCGAGGAATCGTTTTCCCATGGGCTTCACACAGCCTGGGACGAGATAGTTCCACTTTTACAGCTTCATCTCGAGAAAACATGGATGGCTGGCTTTTCAAACAAATCCCTTCAATAAACTCGCACCTTGAATGACTAATCAGGCACCCAGGATTTGACTGGGTTTTCTTTATTGCTTATTATATGTAAATGAGTTCAGAAAGTTCTTTAGGTGTGAGCCTAATCATTTATAGCAGTGTCCTCCTCCTTGTTTACGCTGCACTAGTGGACATCCAAGGTCCTCTCAAGGGCACTTGGCCTAATTAACATAAAACTGGGTTCCTAGGGACCAGGCTACTGTGGGGTGAATGATCTTGCCTCTGGTAAGGACATGTTGAGGGCAGCTCCTAACATGCTGGTGTTAATTGTTTCCAGTGCATGGCAGTGTTTAAGGCCCAAACGTATTAAAAATAGCCATGGTCTAATGAAGAAGTGACAGTACAGCATTTGTTAGGGGACCAGCTTTTTTTTTTCGCAAACGACGACAGAAACTACGGTCAACCATGACTTGGGCCTTGATAATGATGGAGACGGGAGCTGACGGGAGGGGAGATGTGAGACAGCAAGGTCTCATCTCATCACTTTAGTAAGATTAGGAGGTGAGTTTGGACGACTTCCCACGATCGATTGGTGGGGACTGATGATCAGATCTAATTTACGAAGCTTCTCGAGACCTGTTAGACTGGGGAATCTGTCGAGGTCTCCATAATCAGCCAAGCGAGTCCCGCAATCTGCAGTCCTATTACTATTTTTTTTACAACTGCATTCTGCAGTGGGAAAGACAGATCCTTTTTTTAATTAGAGCAGGGGCAAAGTAAAGCTTTCTTATCACATTATCTCTCCATTCTGGATGAAAGAAAACAGTTTTAAAGGTATAGAGAGCCACCTTTGTGTAAGAGCGCTTCCTGGACTTAGAGTTAATTTAGCCGAGGTCCTGTTTGGACAGGAATTTTAATATGGAAAACACCTGAAACAGCACCCTTGTACTTAAAGAGTTAAACAGCTTAATTTCTGGTTTAGGGTTAAATGAATCTGTACTGTAAACTTTCACTATATGGCCTGTAAAGAATCTACTGAGAGCATATTTGTTGCACTTCTTTCTGGTTAAAATGGATCAAATAAAAGTTGGGGCCGTATGCTTTAGCTTATCCCCTTCATTTTCTGTTGTGCATGAGACCCTGCAGCACATTATTTATGTTTTACAGTCCTTTAGAAAATCAGTAATGGCATATCACTTGTTACAGATTTACAGAACTGAGCTCCCGGCAAACCTTCACAATTTAACCAGATATGCTGGCTTTTCAGCCTTAAAAAAAACCTTGTGTCCTCTATGCAATTAAAACTCATCAGTATAAATACCGGTTAATAATAATAATAATAATAATAATAAT
>NW_015112797.1:99878-159322 GCF_001443285.1 Poecilia latipinna | reverse complement strand
GTTATGTTATGTGTTCTGACTGCCGGCTGTAATCTTTCATGACATATAATAAAGGACAGTTGTCGCATTTGTTAAACTTTTTTAATTACTGCTTGTAAAATCACTGGAAATGATCTTAATGCAGAGTGCACTATGGGTGCATACAGACATTAGGTTTTTACTGTTTTTTATTTAATGTACAGTAGTTATTGGCCTCATTATAGATATCTTCCAATAGTGAATAATTAATTTTTTGCTCAAATCTGACTTTTTGTAAATCTGTGTTTATTTCACTGGAATCAGTATCATTGTGGTATATAATGTCTCATTTTCTGTGTTTCTTTTCTGTTCCTTTTCTCAAGACAAAATATGAGACATAAACCATTTAATTCAGAAAACTATATTTCTGAGAGAAAAGGTACACAATCTTATTGCTAATGCTAACAGAAGTATTGGTGGGCATCTCTAACTAAAAAGTTAGTTGCGCTAACTCTAAAGCAGTAATTATAAACATGAGTTCAGCAAACGCTGAAGCGCTACAAAATTGTGGTATTTTGCTGGAAGTCACAGAAACATAGAGTGGAATTTTTATTTTCCTCAGCATACCTGGTCTAAAAGTGTTCCGATTTCTGTTTTCTCCTGCACAGCCATGCTTGTGTCATTCGTGGGCAGGTGGTCACCTCTGACGGAACCCCGCTGGTTGGCGTTAACGTCAGCTTCATCAACAATCCGGCGTTTGGCTACACAATTACCAGGCAAGATGGAAGGTAAAAGTTGGCCGTTTTTATCTCAACACTGACCCAAACATCCACACAAGAAACAACAGATGCAATGTATTGATATTGCAATGCAGTGACATTCATGTTGTGAAAAATGTGATTTAGCTGAACTGCAGTGACTAAAAGCACAATCGCCGCCACAAGCTCTGCCGCTATTGATCTGCTTTGTACTTTTGCCGGGTCCAATTTTGGAATTCTCGGCTCAATTCCCAGAGAAATCAAACAAAGCCCGTCTGGTGCGCTCACAAGTTCTGATACGGTTGGAGCAGAGAGGTGGCAGCGTAACTCGTGCCAGCTCAGAACGCAGTGCAGATGGATATTATTTGACGATGGAGGAATCAAACAATGAAGAAATACTTGTTTAGTTGCTTAAGACTTTATTTCTTAATGTTTGTTTTTAATAGTTATTGAGTACGTTTAAAGGGTTGTTTTCTTGTGAAGACAGTCACTGTTTTAATTTTTATTTATTTTATGTTTCTTTGATAACTGAAGTGAAGATACAAACCTGCATGCCGATCAGAAGAGTAAAAATGGGGTGCACAAGTCACACTTTTTGTTTTCATTAAGAAAATTCTACATACTGGCTTAAATGTAAACACAGGCCCCACATAGCAAACTATACCTCTACCAAACACTTTTGGTAACCTTCATCAAGCTTCTGGCATAATTCTAGCTGTTTATTAATTTTTCTGGATGGAATTGTTGGGGTTTGTTTATATGCATTAGTTTATTACTGTAGACAGTGCACATATTTCCTATAGGGTTTAAATTGGACCATATCATGAACTTAATCTTGGTCTGCTGTGTGGAGTCATTGCTTTGTTTGAACTGCTAATTGTGACCAGGTTTGCACAGCTGGACGAAAAATCAATAACGATATCTATCGCAATAGGCACATGATCAATATCAACAGAATATATGTTTGAGAGGATGTTGATAATTTCACTGAATTCCAATCCAGAACCGAGTTCTGCAGGTAACTTAACTGAAATTAAAGTTAATTTAAGTTTTAGAACTGTTGTTTTATAATAATTCCTCCTTGGGAAAAATATGTCTCAATTAAATCACTAAAAACTCAACATCTAGCTTGATACTGATTAATTCCAGCAACTCTGAAAGCATTTTTGTTAAAAATGTAAATTGTTGTTTAGAAAGACCAAAACCTTTAGACTGGCTTGAATTTGTTCCATGGAAAAAGGGGGAAACATTGACATACAAAAAGCTTATAATTTTCTGTCATTTTATTTTAAACTTTGCTCTTTTCAAGCACACAGTTTAGGATCAGATTGCACAAGCTCCCTCAATCCCCTTTTATATCTCTGTTTTAGGAGGGCCTTGTAGCAAACGAAGCCGCTGTATCACAGCACAGCATGAATCTCTGTTCGCTCTCCAACTCCCACTTCTTCCTGATACTTTTATCAGCCTCATACTCTAAAGGTTTAGATCTGCCAGACGTTTGATCTTAATCATTCTTTTTTTCCATCACTCTATTACTCCCTTTTATACAGAAATATCTCATCTTAACCTCATCATCTTCCACTCCTTTACTTATTTTGTCTGACTTGCAGTTGCTCACATTTCCCCCTGTCTAGTCCTCCTCTACCCTGAAGCTTTTTTTTTTTTCTGGCCACCTTCCTTGAGTACAGGTCTATGTCCTTTCCACTGCCATGCCTCTTCTCATCTTTATCTTTCTCCCACATTTATGTGTGTCCCATTTTTCTCCATGCATCACTCAGCTTTTCCTGTGAAAAGCTTTATACTCCTTTTCCCCTACCAGCATATGTGTAAACACTACTCCATCTCCCTGGTTCCCCCCCTGTAAACATGTCCAGTCTCCTGCAACTACCCCTGCAATCACTGTAAACAGGCTCAGTGCAGCGTGAAATCAGAAACGCACCTGTTCACCCACTTAGAAATGAGAAAGCTGTCTCAACTCATTTCTGTGATGTGTTCTTTATTTTCAAAGGGTTTAGATGTTGAAATTACCCATTACCTATGCTATCTTGAAAAGTTGTTTTGGTCCAAACAAGAGATTTGTGCCTTTTTTTATTTATTTATTTTTAACTATGTGGGCTTTTTTTTTTTAGTATATATATGAGCAGAGCATCAGGGCAGTCCTGATTTTATAATGTATAAAATGCTAACAAGGATTATGTGATGAGTCACAACACAATCAAGATGAAACAAATCTGCATGTTGTTTATTTTTTTAAACCTGAACATATCACTGCCTTTACCACTGCTTCTCTGCTTCATTTAATCTCCCCATAGTCCTATGCTGCATCATTATCACTGTCACACGACCACAAATACCACATGGCTACATGACATAAATATCGCTTGTTAATATCAGCCACGTTTTACTGATCAGACATATGCTTATATGTTTAAAAAAAATAGTGCTGATATATTGTCGTCCAAGGGGGGCACACCCACCACTTTGAAAAACTGTGTTTTAAATCAAAATCACATTCATGTGTTGGAATGTCCTAGTCAAAGTCCAATTGAAAATCTTTCAGATGCTCTCTGAGCTAATTGGCAAAGCAGAGGCTGGTAGAGAAAAATCTAAAAAGATGTATGTTGAATACAAATCTATAAATGAGTTTTACTTATTAATCATTTTGAAAACTGTATAATATTTTCCTTGTATTTCACAACCATATACTACTTATATTGGTTTATTATTTGAAATTCCAATAATTTGAGTTAAAGTTTGCTGTTGTAACATGATAAAATGTGAGAAAAAAAAACAGGACAAGAGAATCATTTAATAAGGATTTGAAAGCCAAAGCTAGTAGGTTTCTAGGCAACTTTCTCCATTTTGTAACATGGTGTTAAACTTGATTGATAACATCTACTAAATCCAGTAATTGATTGGCTCCCATGCCCACGGGTGTTTGTCCACAAGTGTTGAGTGTGTGCTTAGCCTGCCTAGTGTCATGCAAACTGACAGGCTGCCACTGCCAGACCGCTCATGGGTCACGGCAATATGTTGGCACCATTACAACAGCTCTGCAGCCTCCGGACCGCTTTGCCGCTCACACCCAGCCAAGGTTGAACCGCAAAGTGTAGAACAAGCTACTTTTTTTTTATTTCTTTATCCCCGCAAACATTCAAATGCTTACCCTCAAGGGAAGCTTGACATAGCATATTCTTTTTATAGAACCTTAAACCAGCAGGGAGGCTGCCTATTTCAGAGGCTTCTATTTGGACCTACTTCTTTACCTGTAATTTAGCAAAGGTGCCTCCTGTGTGAGGATGGGGGAGGATATGGCCCCGTCCCAGGGGCCCCGTAGGTGACCAGGTGCTAATTGGTTCTTAGCGAGAAGTGACAGGAGCTGCGGAAGTCCAGCGCAGGTGCTGCCATGTTGTTGTCACGATGCAGCCTGTTTACTGAAGCTAAGGTCAGAGTGGAGGCACAGGGCCTTTTAATGCAACAGCAGATGGGATTGCATTGCAGGGCTTTTAGACTGATGTTAGCGTGGACAGGCTTCGTCTGAGGGATCAATAAAGCAGTGGCGGCTGCCTTCATCCGGCACTGCAAAGCTCTCTCTCTGTGCACAGAGCACAGCGTTCACACACGTACAGATGAAACTGTTAAATCTGCTGTTTTTCTTCCCTAAAATAATATATTCATATAGCTGTAGTGGAAAAATGTGATCTTAGGATTGTGATCAATATAAGTCCTATTGAATATTCAGCATGTGTGTGCCTGAGAGACTGCTTAATAATGCCTAATGCTGAAAATAATCCTTTCTTAATAGCCTTCATTTATAAACCCATTCTTTATGACTGTCTGCCTCATTGTAACCGCGGCGATATGAAAGACAAAATGTGAATCAGTTCATCCTCTCTGTTTTTCCAGCTTCGACTTGGTGACCAACGGGGGCATAGCCATAGCTCTGCACTTTGAGCGCGCCCCATTCATCACTCAGGAGCACACTCTGTGGTTGCCATGGGGACGGTTCTTTGTCATGGACACCATTGTCATGCGGCACGAGGAAAATGACATCCCGAGCTGCGACCTCAGCAGCTTCTCCCGGCCCGTCCCCGTGGTGTCCCCGGCGCCGCTCACAGCCTTCGCCGGCTCCTGCTCGGAAAGGGGGACAGTGGTGCCCGAAATCCAGGTGATGCTCCGTCTCCCGCCCTGCTCACTTCCCTGCAGGAGGAAACCTAAGTGGGTCTCTCCTTCAAATAACTCTTGCCTAACAGTTGGAAGAGGGTCGTAACATTATTCATAAACTAAAGTGGAAAAGGAACCATGGCTCGTGGCTGTACTGTCATTTTTATATCCCTTGTAAAAATGGCCGAATTAGCCAGTCTGTTCCTTAGCGGAATGGCGAAGTCTGGAAAAGGAGGGAATTTGGCTGAAACACAGAGAAGATGTTAAAGTTTGGATTAGCATGAAAAAAGAATTTTTTTTTTTATTTCCTTCCTTCCCAGTTTTTTCCTTCCTTTGTTTTGTCCTACCTTCCTGCCTTCTTTCCTCCTGTTCCTACCATTTTGTTTAGTTTTTCATCCTACATTTGTTTCATCCTTTGATTCTTTGTTCCATTTTTAATTTTCTCATCCTCCCCAACTTCCTACCATCATTCATTTAATTCAACCATCTGTTTTTTTATTTTTCCTTCTTTTATTTCTTCATTCCTTCCTTTCATTCGTTTCTCCATCCATTGTAATAAAACCTTGACTGAGTTCTTCTGCTGTTAAAATAACACATAAAAATGAATATAAAATTGGTGATTGTCAACTTTAACATGCTATTAATACATAATACTAAATATAATACATTTAGTACAGACAAATGTATTTTTAAACCGTATTCTCTGGACTATATGTCCCATTTTTTTTCATAGTTTGGATGCACTCAGGTTGAATTTATGTTCTGTTTTCCCCCTTCATGAAACTTTATTTGACTGAAGTGACTTGTAAATATGGTAGTTTCCGCAGCATGACTTTCTGTTTCTACTTGAACTATCCAGTAAAATTTGACTGGTAGAAACAGGTTGGAAAGGGGCAGCATTGTGCTACTGTCAAATGCATATATCCATAGAAATTATGTCTTTACTCTAGCATGTTTTCTGGCATTTCATCAAAATAACTTTAAACCATGGAAGTAACCCTTGAGTCAATTGGCTTACAGCTCCAACCAGCCCATGCCTTGTCGCGGTGCAGATGCCACTTGCAGGCTAGTGCACTCAGATAAAGATCACAGGCGGAGGGGACACACATTCTTTTAAGTGCTATGACAGAGAATGGGTAGATTAAGCTGCCTTTTAAAGCAGCACCGTGCAAAGTCAGTCCTCATGGACTGGTGTCCTGTGTGCTTTGATGTTGCCCCCTTTTACTCACACCTGAATCAAATGACTAGTTTTGAACTGAAAAATGTGCGAGCTCCTGATTAAAACGTCCACATTTTATGATCATCTACATAGGGACAAGTCAGCAAATTTGAGGTTATTGCTTTAACACATGCGCTCACCACTTTGCTACAGGATTTGCTTTTAAATTTCCCACCCACACATTTGTTTGTTGCTCGCCTACATCTGCATGTTTTGTGGGTGCAATCGCACACTTCAGCATGCGTGTGCGCCTCATTTTGTTTGATCCTGTTTGTCTGCAGGCATATCTCTGCCCTTTACTTCGCATGATTGATGGCATATCTGTAAATTTAGTATACAATTTAGTCTATTCATAGGAGCCCAGTGTTTAGAATTGTTTATGTTCTGATAGTGCCACACAAGGACATTTACACTTGCTGAAGTGAATTTTGATCAGTCAACCACAAATAGCTGCAATCTGTGAGCATTTAAAAATAAATACATCAGAAGTGACATGTCCTCTGACCAATGTCGCTTTGAGCAGCTGTTTTGATTGCTGCTCTACATGTCGTTTCGGGCTGTGGAGACAGGCGACAAGAGGCGATTTAATTTTAGTCCTGAGGACCAGGCCAACCAAACCATTGCTGTCAGTCCTTGAACTTAAGTCTGTACTCTGTGCAGTGCATGAAAGTGCTCATTTACAGCTTCTATCATCCAGCGGTTGATAAAGGTCTCATCTTGGAGTAAATTCCCTAAGGCAGCACTGTTATCTCTCACCAAGCTAAATTTATAACTAAATATGTTATTGTACTGAATAGACTCGGAGCCCAAGGGCTTCCTTTCTATGCTGTTGTCACATGCATTGCTGGGGGGACTGCTGTTCTAATGAAGCGCTTGCAGTTATTAAATCCGCTCTTAGAAATGCTCATTGGAGTATTTTTAAAGAAATCCTTCATCAGATACCATTTTATCCATGAGCATAATTGTCCACCGGTTAGTGTTTCATAACTTCCCTCGAGTGCCTACATATGGTTTAAGGCATGTAATTAAAAAAAACAAGACAAAAGGCTGACCAACTGAGTAACATTAATTATCTGTTTTGTCTGCCCGTCATTGTTTAGGTTTGGTACTGGTGTGCTACAAAACCAGAAAGAAACAAATGCAAACGGCAAATGTTAAGCACACCTTTGAGGATGAACTACAAATAAATGAATCACACTTGTTAATAAGGTGTAGAAATCACGGTTTTTCTGGTGGATACCAAATTCTGCATCCCATTTTGAGTAATTACACTTCTTTCTCTTTAAATGTGAAACATTAAAACAAAGCACAGCAGGTGTTTTAATAGTGGTACCAGTTGAAATCCAGCTATAAATGAGGGAATTATATAATATAATATAATATATAATGTAATATATATTTTTAAGGATTTGTCCATCTGATCACCAATCACAGCTGATCACTGGAATATTATGATCTTTGGTCAATTCATTGGTGGATCTATAGTTAGTGGGCTGTACAAACACAGCTTATCTGCTGCAAGGCAGGATTTGAACAATAATAATTCCCCTTTTGATAAAATGTGCCATCAGTGGTGGAGACACTACCACTAGTTTGCTCATAGTATAGCCAAGTCTATGTTTTGCTCTTTTGCCACGTTTGAACATTTTTAGTGGATTTAGCTTCATCTAAATGTTATTTTATGAATAAATTCTAAATCATTTATTTACTGTTTTTTTTTTTTCAAACTTTAAGTTGAGTAAAGTTCAACATCTGTATCTCAGGATTTGAAAGTTTATGGTTTTGAAAGTAGTAACACTTTCTGCCATACCATTTCTAAAACATAGTAATTTCAATAAGAGAAAATGTACCAGATGAACAAAGTTTAACACAACGCTTCCCCTCCCCAGCAGGTTTCTCCCAATTCACTGACTGAAAACAAAACTCCTTGTTGGGCTGCACATATGTTTCTGATTGCAAGAAGTATTAACATCTGTCGATTCATATAAATGTTCTTACTCAAGGAACAGTATATGCATATTAATTATCACACTAATCACACATACAGCATTCAGTATGTTATCTGAGCAGCAGGTGTTGCAGTAAGATAGAAACACTGCGAGACGGTAGGGATTTTTTTTAAGGTGGACATACTGGGAAAACCTCACCTTTGTCAATGCCTAACCTTGGCGTTTGATAAAAATACAATACAAATACTCCTGGTATGTAGCACAAACATGTACTTAATCTTAATTTGTCACCCACCTTTAGAAGGTTTTTTTCATTTCCTTTCCTTTAATAACCCGTGTGTTTTTTGCCCACAGTCTCTACAGGAGGAAGTGCACATACCAGGGACAGAGATGAAGCTCAGCTATCTAAGCAGCAGAACTCCAGGTTATAAGTCAATTCTGAGGGTGACCCTCACCCACTCCACCATTCCTTTCAACTTGATGAAGGTTCACCTCATGGTGGCTGTGGAAGGCAGGCTGTTCAGAAAGTGGTTTCCTGCAGCTCCCAACCTCTCCTATGACTTTGTGTGGGACAAGACGGACGTCTACAGCCAGAAGGTGTACGGCCTCTCTGAAGCCTTTGGTGAGTGATGAAATATATTTTTCATATGGTGTGGGTTTTTTTTTTTTAATCCAAAGCACATGTTACTCAGCCCTAGTTTCTCATCTTTGCTCTTTTTTTTTTGTAGTTTCAGTGGGTTTTGAGTATGAATCATGCCCAGACCTTATTCTGTGGGAGAAGAGGACTGCTGTACTACAAGGCTACGAAACAACCGCCTCCAAACTTGGAGGGTGGACAGTAGACAAGCACCATGCTTTAAATATCCAGAGCGGTGAGTCAACTCATTATTCCTTTGAAAGCTCCGGTTCTCAATGACTTGTTACTTATTACATCGGTTAAAAAGATCATTTTACCAATTTCACTCAAACAGCATGTGATGCTGAGGTTGAGGAATACATTCCAATATTCATCCCATTGCTACGAACGTATTATTTTTGGTTATTATTTGTTATTATTTTAAGCAACTCACTGCCTGTGAAAGTACAGCAAAACACCCCGAAGTCGTGTAAATGAAGTATTTTCAGTCTTTTTGATATTTTTTTGTTAAATGGTGACTGGAAAATCTGAAGGCCACCCATAATATTGACAAATTACAGTTCACACGTCACTTGGTGGACATTTTCAACTTTACGCACTGAGTACAGGAAACTAAATCAATCAAAACAACAATAAAACCTCTTTTGAGTATCATTTCTGACCTTAAGTTAATGCATTTCATTTAAGAATAGGTAAGTCAGAAAATCTGCTCTCATACAGAAACCCATTTTACTTTTGCTTTTAGATTTAATTTTAAAATAAAGAAAAAATTAAACTTTTACAGAAAAGAAGATGGATACATTTCCTTCTGTGGAAAGTTGAAATATATGAAAAAAGAAAAAAAAAGTACATAGTTTCTGCAACATTAGCATTAGTGTTGTCAGTGTAATTGTGTCCTGGAATATCAATTTAGTACATAAAAAACTGGTCAAGCCGACACTTGTTATGAAATTTATATTTAAAACATTATTTGATTCTTTATGATTTTAAGCCAGAGTTATTAACATTAACACAACTTTACACCATGCATTTTCATTTGTTTTTCTCTGTGCTGTATGTATTGTAGGCTTATTAAACGCGCCACAGAAGCCCGAGTCCGACCCAATCTGACCATCAGGCTAATAATTTTGGCCCAACCTGGCCTCAGTTTTGGCCAGGTTGGGCCCTGGCCATAAACCCTCTTCACATTTTGCTCATACAAAATAGACCAAATCAGCCACATGTGCTTGATCCAATGGTTTTGATGCGGTAAACTAACCAGCATTTCTGTTATGTGACTTTTTTTTCTCCATGCAGCTATGTCATTCAGCTTTAGTTAGATCTGACTTTCTATATCTGCCATAAATCTTCAGGAGGAAGTGGGTCAATTTCCTTATTGCCGACAAATTACTCCTCAAAGGCAGCGCTAGGAATACGTTTTGGCAGCACCTGTCACTAGCACGGCTTCACAGTCTGTTTTGCGTCTGGAGAGTCTCATCTAAGGAGATGAGGCATACTTGAAAATTGTTCAGAAAGGTGGCACTTTGATCTATAAGGCACCAAGCCTGGACATGGTGTCCAGAGGATGGATAGAAGTGCCTCCCGGCTTTTTAAACCAGCACTGCCAGTTTCTCCACCCTCACATCCCCTTCCCCTCCCGTGTTTGGCACCTCCGCGTCTCATCCATGCCCAGCATTTTTAGAATCATCCCTAATTTAATTGCTGTCAGACTGCTGCTCAGAGCAGCAGCAGTCCCAAAGATTAAATCACGTCCCAGGAAAGAGATGCTTGGCTGATCGTTTCTGATAGCCCACATGTTGTTCTGCTCTGAGAAGTCAGGTCACCGAGTGCCATCAGAAGCAGAAAAACCACCGCAGACATCCAGATGCTGAATTTCAAATATGATTACATTGACTGACCAGCAAGAACATCTTTACATTTACATATTTGGGGATTTTCCAATAATGAATTGGCACCAGCGATGTGAAAAATATCAAAGCTGTCCGTGCGTGTGTGTGTGTGTGTGTTTCTGAATCCTTGACTTTGAAGCCCCTGAATTTGGAGGTAGAGAAATGGGAACAATTCAGGTGTGTTGTTATTTTAGTCTGTGTGATTAAGATTGTGTTTGTGAGGTGTGTTTTTCTTGCTCCAAGAGATTTCACTCGAGCCACAGCTCTTGGTCCCCATTTTGGCGTGAAATTGTGCCTGTGTTTTCATCCACTGAGATGACCTCTTTTTGCAAACACAGACCCGCCTTGCAATTTCCACGCCTTTCGCCACAGATACAAACCTATTTAAAGTCACATCATCTTCTAATCTGTCTTCAATTACATTCTTCTTTTTACATTTGTGATCCGATCAAACTTTGCCGCAGTGTAAGATTGAGTCTAGAGGTAATAATTTCTCTTGTATGAGGAGGATAAATTGAGGTCCTTTGTATTGTGCATTTATATGACTTGCAGCTACCTGGCTGCTGTCTGTGACTGGGCAAAAAGTACAATTCCTTGAAGTTCACAAAGATCTGAATGACAAATAAAAAAAATCTAAGTAATAAATATGTGACTATGTGCAGAAGGTTACCTATATATTTCTATGCAAAACTGTATCGGTTTGAACATACTAATAATTCCTGAAAGACATTTTATTGTTCATTTTCAATTTCAATTCATTAACTTTTTTTCTTTAACTTAAAAAGAAAGATATTGCAAAAAAAAAAAAACTGATTAATTTTTGGATGTTTTATAAAAAAAAAAAATAGAAAACTGTTAGAGAATTGAGCTTAACAGACTTGCAGTTTTAGTTGCAGTGAAAATGTTGACTTAATACAAATTAATGTCAATCTTTTTTTGACTTACTGGAAAAACAAATTAACTTCATGCGTCGCTTTGCAACTCAACTCTGCCTTGTTTTAATCTTTGACATGAATCACAATAAAATACAAATGCAAGTTTGTGGTTGTTAATTTGGCAAAATAAAAAAAATATATAGATACTTTTGCAAAACACTAAGTATTATGAAAAATCTGAATGTATCCATTGACCACAGGGCTTTAAATTTGTTCCTCTTGTCAATCAATCAAATTTTATCTGTATAGCACTTTACAACAGTGACTACTGAACCGAAGTGCTTTCCATTAGTGCAGTAATAAAAAAAAGGGAATAGAATAAAAACAAACAAAATGACATTAGTAGAAACAAAAAAAGTGTCCCAGTGCTGCAATGTGCTGAAAGCAGTTCCAAACAAATGCGTTTTTACCTTAGCTGTAAACCAAAATTGGTCACTGATGGTTTGCAATTCAAAAGGTAATAAATTCCTAGGGACTTCTAAAAGATTTTGGTCAGTGAGTCAAAGAGCCCTGACTGGGCGAAGTGCTTATAGAAGATCAAAACAAAGGCGCAACGCCATGAGCAGCATTTAAAAACAAACAGTATCTTCCATTATCTTGTGTGCAAAATATACGCTGAAACGCTGCTAAGCGGAGAGTGCTTTGCAGGTGTCACCTGTGTGTTTTCTGTGTCCTCATCAGGCATTCTTCACATGGGCAATGGAGAGAACGTGTTCATCTCCCAGCAGCCGCCCGTAATCGGCAGCGTGATGGGAAACGGGCGCAGGCGCAGCATCTCCTGCCCCAGCTGTAACGGCCTTGCTGACGGAAACAAACTCCTGGCCCCCGTGGCTCTGGCTTGCGGCTCAGATGGAAGTCTGTATGTGGGCGACTTCAACTATGTGAGGAGGATTTTCACCACAGGGAACGTCACCAGCGTCCTGGAGCTGAGGTAACAGAGGAGCAGCCTGCTAACATTCGCTCAGGACTACGAGCAGCTTAAATGGGCTTATACGCAGGCTATAAACTACCTAGTGCAATTGAGATAGACAGAAATGCCCTAAAGGCAGAGGATTGATGGTCTGCCACTTTTATTCACCTGCATCAGCTGGAGTTTGGTCCTTCAAAGGACCTAAAAAGGATGTAATAGGACTTCAACAGATGATGTCCTGGAAACAAGACAGCAGTTTCTTCTGCCACTTAATGTCTTCACAGATATAGATAAAAAGAATGTTTATAGTCAGTTTTTTCTCTTGCTTAATTCCATCCACTTCTTTTTGATTTTTTTCTACTAACAACTTACCTTTTCCTCTTCTTTCTGTTCTTTCCTCTCTCACTTTTCCTGCTTTTTGCTAACTTTGAAAGAAATAAAGACTTCAGGCACAGGTAAGCCCTACATAAAAAATTTTACCGTCACCCTGTTTGTTGTTACAATTTCATTAGTTGTTTGTCTTTGTTGGAATCTCAATTTATGAACAGCCATCAACATTTAAGAGTGAGCCAGTTTATTAGGTACATCTGGATACAGTTTAACATACCCAAAGGAGAACCAAGCTTCACGTTTTCCCTTTCTACTTTGTCTCTCTTTAAACAAGCAGCTGGTGTAAGAATGTAGCCATGAAGGAAAGCGTTTAAAGTTCAGAATTAATCAGTACAGTGTCCTTTTATTTTTGTTATGCATATATCTTCCAAATAATATCACAACTTAGGTTTGTACAGTTGCATCTTGTGGTGCATTCACAACAGAAAAGTCCTTAGATCTGCAGACTTTTTTTCCCATGTGATGTTTTTCGATTCACATTGTGCTTTTTTGCAATAAGACTTCAATTTGTAAACAAAAACTACCTGTTGTGCACAATTGTGCCACTATTGCAACAGCAAAATTATTTTTAATGTCAAGAGCAGCTCATTCAATGCTGTTTTTGTGGTGAATATTTCTAATTGTGGAACAGTGCCAGCTGAATGAGTGTGCCCTGACCCTTAATATGCTGGCAGCAGCATCGCTAAGCAGAAAACAGCAGATCAGGTACAGTTTCATTACAATTGCTACATGCAGCAGTAGCGTTAGCAACACTGAACGGCACATTTTTACGATAATGCTCACCAACAGAGGAGCGTAAAGTCAAAAAGACATACATTTCTTGTAGTTGGTTCAGATCAAGACTAGACTGCATCAGAGTTTGTTTGGAAGTGGACAAAACCGCCTCAAAAAGTGGGTCTCGGTCCAGTTGTTTGGTCCACCCCTGAGTTCATATGAGTGGATTCACAACTTCACAAAATATCCGATCCGACGGGGGAAACAAACTTTGATCTGATTAAAGTGGACCAAATGTGTCAGATATGAGGACACCTTTAAACGAGCAAGACTTCTGTAACATTGAGCATTGTAACAAAGTTTAGTGAATATTCTGCACAAATGTTTTAGACTAACTATCAAGCACAGCGGCGGAAGAGTGATGATTTGGACTTATTTTACAGCCACATGCTCCGGGTACCTTGCAGTATCCAGATTTAATTTTTCTTTATTTTTCTCTGTCGATGAGTTCTTATTTTCTCTCCCACAAAATCTCTGCGCCCTCTTCAGATATTCTCAGCCGGGACTTTAGTGAAGCAATGTCTGCAAATCGCCAGATAACTTCTACAAACACCTCCTACCATTTGTTGAGCACAGTGGATGTGGGTTGATGATATTGCATTGCCTGATAGCCACTGATTCAGTGTAGTTCTCAGTCTACAAGTCAATTTTCAACTCCGCAACCAATGCATTGTAGAGTGAAGCCATCCGTCCACCAACTGAAGATCATCCACAGCTGGTTTTTTAAGCATTTAAGTTTTTTTTATGAAAAAGGCTGGGTCAAAATTTCGAACTTATAAAACGATTCTTTGTTTAATCCAAGTGTGGAAATGTAGAATCTACTGACCATTTTTTGGTACATAAAACTGAAGAATTAAAACCAGCTGTAGTTTCATTTTGCTATATCTGCAGATGAGTCCAATAAACTATAGGTAAAGATTTTATCAGTAGCTTAAGATACAGACACCTCATTTTCCATGGCAGGATGCAACGAGGGAAATCTCAGCATGCCCTCTTCAGATGCCGTGTCTCAGGTGAAGGGCTATTGATTGATTTTCTGTCCAAGGGCCTTGACTTAAGCTCTGTAGAAATGAAGATAAAAGGCAATGCAATTCTGGTCACTTGCTCTTGTTTTATATTATTATTCTGTCACTTTATTTCTCAATTTCTTTTTTTGCAGGGGTTAAATGTTATTTTCCTTTTTACACATTAACTTATACATCATACGTGAGCTCTGCTCGCAGGAGCTCCACTAAAGAGATATCAGAGCCGCAGCCCTTTAAACTCTGTATGCTACATTTGCAAATTAAAAAAGGAGATTTGTCCAGGAAAGGTACAGCAAGAGTTGGTGTAAAATGGATGACCACTTCTTGTTCATGTAATAGCTGGCGATAGGATTGGGAATTGGGTGATTTAGCTGTAGTTCTCTAGTGATCTAGCTAATCCTCTCTGACCAATTCCACAATAGCTTGCAACAAAATCCAACGATTTTCCACAAACTATAAGTCAGTGACTATAGATGGTATATATAGGTCACAGCTTAATGTTACGCCAGGGAGCCAGCAGTGTTTTACATGCAACTAGAAGCTTGAAGGTAATTCACATATCAGAAACCACTTACTGAAATTTACTACAGACCAACAGTATTGAGTATTCAGTGTACAGGTACATCTCAAAAGCTAGAAAATCATTAAAAAGTTGGCAACAAAACACAGACAGTAGAGAATAAGAAATAAATACAACATCTGACGACATTGTATAGCATGTACATTATAATCTTAAAATTAAATTGAGCTTGAGGGTTGCAGTCTTTCAAGCACAGATATGATTTCAATTGATGTTAGCACATTAGCATTAGCTTCTGCTAACTTCCATGTCAGTGTAATGCTTTAACATTAGCGGAACTACTGTTTTCGAATAGTGTTTTAGTTTACAGTGCCTGCCACTGCTGTGTGGCAATGGTGTTAGATTTTTTTAATAATTTACTTTTAGTAGGCAAAACAGTTTGAGACACAGAGTACTTTTAAGTGTTTATTTAATATTATATTTATAGTAGGTGCTTGACAGAATGCAGTAAATTTGAGTAAACTCATTCATCTTTTTCTTTAGAATGCCATTTGACCATCTTTATGTCAGAAATTGTGATACAATCTTAAATCTCATTTTACCATTAATTTAAAAAAATTAAGCTAAAATATTTTGGCCATGCCAACTGTACCTATTGGAGATTTTCTAATTTTCTCTGAAATAGTACAAAAATAGTTTTTTTTTTTCCTTAGCTTTGAGACAATATAATCACTTACACTAATCAAAATGCATAATTGATATATTCCTCTTTGTGTATTGAATCCATAGAATATGATGTTCATTTTTGGAATTGGGTTTTATTAAAGCAAAATAACTGATCTACTGAGATCCACCTATATTCTCTTTGCCAGCACATTGCATCTGACTTGTGTTGAAAAGCAGCCAATGAGTCGGTTGGGTCACTGGTCGTGTTTCGACACATGCGCCTGAGGTTTGCTGTCACCACTGATACACTGAAGGTCAAGTGTCATTTAATATTATGTACCCGAGATGACAATAGCACAGACCCACTTGCCTTCCCTCTTGTATTTTAGAAACATAGGCTAGCAGTGCTGTCATGCTAAAAGAACCCCCAAGGTTGAACCTGAAATACTCTCTTAATCCACTTTGAATGATGCCAAGATGACAGGCCTCTCCACAAAGCTCATCGGTTCTGGCAGAATTGTGCCATATGTTGACAATGATAACTGTCAACATGTTTAATGTTACGACAAAAATTACTTTGCTGAACACTTTAAAAAAAAAAAAAAACATTTTAAGACATAGATTCACAGAGAAATATTTTCAGTTCATCATGATAGTTGTTTAGCTGTGCAAAACGTTAAACCAGCAAATATTTTTGCACCACTCAGTATTCACTCATGTCAAGAAAGAATATGCTTAAATCAAAAACTCTGTATATACTGTAAAAGGCATTCAGTTTGTAGTGACAGTGCTACCACATTTATTGGCACCTGAAGAAAAGCCCTTTGGGAAAAAAACTGAAATTTTTCTATTTTATTGGTGTAGCAAGAATAACAAAATTTTGAAAAAATATCAAGTTGAAAGTCATTCTTATTCAACACTGTTATTGGTACTGAAAACCAATAACAAAACCTGTAAAAATATATGTTTTCACATTTTTAAGTTGTTCTTTGTATCAATAACTTATTGTTATAAATGCCACATGATGCAGCTACTTATTTCTTGTAGCCACTGGGCTTAATGAGGACCCATTTTTATAGTTTGAGAGCAAAATGGAAGGAGAGATGAAGGAATCATCAAAGCTTGCTGCCAGTTCAGTTACCACGTCTCCATAACAACCATTGTATGTCGCTACGAGCAAACTTCTTAAAAGCTGTTCAACAAATTTGCTGAGGCGCATCAGCACACTGATGACATTAAGTTGCTGTCAATAAAAGAAAGCCACATCATTTCATGCACCTACAACAAGGTCATTGGAATTTTGTACTACAAACTCACACAAGTCTGTCGAAGGTTGTCAGGGTAATATTGAGTTTTTGGTGACAAACACTTCCTGGACCACCGTCATGTTTATCAGGGGATACGTGATTCTGTGGGCCTGTTTGTCTTTCAAAGTGCATCTTTGAGCTACCAGAAGATTTTAAAATGGAACTTGAGTGACCTTTACCAGAAAACTGAAAATTAATCACAGGTGGGTCTTTCAACTGTATACTGACCTTTGGCCAAACAGGTGATCAAATCTGCTAAATAAAAATTTCCCCATACAAAACTTTACCCCTCTTCAGTGGCCTCTGCAGTCCCCAGACATAAACGCAATAGAAAACCTACAAGTTCAGCTGAAGAGAGCATAAGAAAGGACCCTGGATGATTTCAAGAGATTACTACTGCAAAAATGAATTTATTTCAAGGCTTTTTACGCATCTTTACCAGGGGGGAAAATAAATGTGGCAGGCGAGGTATGTTTTATAAGTCAGAAAATATCCATCGATTTTTCTGCAGAGGCTTGCATCTATCACAGAATGCAGGAGATTTAACAATAAAACAGCCCTATCTGTCACCTCATTTGTCCTTGTATGGATTCATAAACAGCTCTCTTTTGCCATCTTTGTTTTTCACCATCTATCTTCATTTTTGGAAACCAGGAGATTTTATGTATCTTGGCCATGTTTGGTTCTATTGTCTGTATGTCACTGCTGGAAATCTTGCCAAGCTTTAAAGGATTACTTTGTTGATTTTGCTGGGAATTACACAGGATATGTTTCTGCGTAAAGATGTCTGCCTGATGGATGCCTAATGTCTTTGGATCTTTGGTATTTGCTTTTTACCAAGAGCAGCAAGGTAAAAATAAAATACAATGCATTTGTATTTGAAAGAGTAACCAGACTGCTGCGCTGCAATGGCTGGTTTCCCTTCGTTGTTTTCAGACTAGATAACAGGAATTTTCTGTCTTTCTTTTGGGTAATAATTAGGATTTCTGTCAAAGCAACTACTGGACCCAAAAGACTGATACCCGTCCAACTGTTTCTTTTCTTTGTATTCTGAATTATGCTTGAACTGTGTCATTGTTACAAGTAATTTGAAGGGGACAAAAAGGATGAAAATCTATTTTTATGGTGCGTTTCTGTTGTTCAGTTTACAAACAGAGGTCCTTGATTCAGACTTTATTGTAGATGACTCTACGCCTACGTCACGTTTAATCTCATTTCACTTTGTCATGTTTAATCTCATTCTGTTTTTTCGTCTTTCTGTGTCCTGGTTTTAAACTGTAATTGTGCCCAATTGACTCTATAAATGGCTTTTGAATCCATTTTAATTGTATTACACAATGTTTCTTATTGAAAGCGATGTAGCTGCTTCCAGTTTTATTGACTCCTTTCCTCTCCCTTCCCTTTGCCCAGCAACAGCCCTGCTCAGAAGTACTACCTGGCCTCCAGTCCTGTGGACGGCGCCGTGTACCTGTCCGATACGGGCAGCAGGAAGGTGTTCAGGGTCAAATCTCTGACTGTTGTGAACAACGTTGCTAAGAATCTGGAGCTGGTGGCTGGAACCGGTGACCAGTGTCTCCCATATGACGACGCTCGCTGCGGGGACGGAGGGAAAGCTGTTGAGGCCACTCTCACTAATCCCAGAGGTAATGTTTCACCAGAGCTGGAATGAATGATCAAGGTGCCTTCATTGATGGGAAAAGCATGGAAGAGTCATTTTCTGATCTCTTCCTACCATTTTGTTTAGTTTTCATCATGTTTGTTCCTTCATTCCTTCCCTTTTTTCTTCCTTCCATTCTGTTTAGTTTTTATTTGTTCTTTTGTTACTTCAATCATTCTTTCTTTCTTTCTTTCTTTCTTTGTTTCTTTCTTTCTTTGTTTCTTTCTTTCTTTTTTTCTTTTTTTTTCTTTCTTTCCTTCTTTCTTTCTTTACTTCTTTCTTTCTTTGTTTCTTTCTTTCTTTCTTTCTTTCTTTCTTTCTTTCTTTCTTTCTTTCTTTCTCCTGTCCATCCATCTTTCCATCGTGGCTGGGTCCATATTTAAAACCTACTGTAAAAGTATTTTACATAAATCCATCATGATTTTCTGCTTTTAATTGATAAATTGTAACAAATAACACTATAAACTTTGAATTTAGAAAGTCACTACATTTTACATGAAAGATTATCTGGAAGACTAAATGTAATGTACAGAGTTTTAAATCAATCAATTTTTTTCCTTTAGTATGAAATGTGTCTGTTTCTATAATTAAAACATACATAAACTCATATAGTATGTTACAATTAAAGTAGATTGCACCAGTCAATCAGCCAGAAAGCAGAAGATGCATAAACCTCACTGCTCCAGGTTTAGGTGTAATTTAATCAATAGTTATAGTAATTATCGTCTGCTCAGATAGTTCTATTGTTCTCCATTACTGATTACAAAATCAATCCTTGCATTACTTTTCATTGGTATAATTAGTGTTGTACGTTATTGCTGCTGATACCTCTTAATTGTCATATAGTAGCGCTCTGTCTTCGCATTAGGTACAGATAAGCAAGATGAAACGGATGGATATTTCCTCCTGTTCTTAGAGTGTGACTTTTATCTGCAGGCATTACGGTGGATAAGTATGGGGTAATCTTCTTTGTGGATGGAACCATGATTCGCAGGATTGATCAGAATGGTATCATTTCCACTCTTCTGGGTTATAATGACTTAACCTCTGCTCGACCTCTCAGCTGTGATGCCGTTATGGACATTTCTCAGGTATGGCCTCTCTTTTGTGTTCCTTCTCATGCTCTTATCTATTTTCTGCAGGGTTTTGACCCTTTACTGCTATCTAAATTAATTTACCTGCTGATGTAGACATTTTCTGAGGCAGAACTCTTTTGCATTGACTTTTTTTTTTTTCTCAAAGTATTGTATAAGCTAATATGAATAAGACTCACAGGTACAGTCAGTTATTCTGCTGTCATTTTACAACATGTCTTTTAGATGTATTTTTGTATACAAAACTTATATTAAAGACTGTTAAGGAAGAGTCAGGGGAGTTTGTTTAAACTACCTTTTCGAAATGAATATACTATCCATATATTTGGAAGTTTTGGGGGAAAAAATGCTGCTGATGACAACTTGAAGGGCTATAGAGGCCTAGCAACTTGGTCTTTTCAAGCATGCGAAACTCTTCATAACCAGGAGTGTTAAAAAAATCTGTCATTGTGAAATTAGGCTGAACTAGGATAATCTTTTATATTGCATATTGTAATCCTGCTATCATCTAAATGGAATGTTTATGACTATGAAGCTGCTATTTAACTCTTTTTGTCTTTAGTGTAGTGATTTTTGCCTTCTTTCAGTATACATTTCAATATACATCAACAAGCTAAATGGACCAAAAGTGACCAAAGAAATGCTGTAATTTCTTTTAGAGAAAGATTTAAGATATTTATTTGTAGTCTGGTCATGTAGGAAGTACATCCAGCTCCAACATGACAGACTTTGATATGGGACACCAGCATCACTTCTCACTTAGAAGAGTGAGGACAGTGTGTTCTTTCATGTCAGTCTCTGATAATGTTATAAAAGTTGTTACATTTGTTTCTCATTGTTTTTTTTGTTTTTTTTTTGTGGCTAAAAGAGTTTAAAACTTGTTAAACATAGTGACCCAGCTGGTTAGATAGAAGCAGGAACTAGAACCAAGCTTCTGAAACAACTGTAATGTATGTCGGAGATTAAATAAGAAGAAGAAAGTTAAAACTTCCAAATATTTTAAAGGCTTTTATTTTTTTTTAATTGTTACATTTTTAGTATGATGGAGCAGACATATATTGAAATAGACCAGTGGTGAGCACCACTAACCTAGTTGCACTGACTTTTTAGTTGACAGTCTCTGTAGCTGTTAACTACTTGACAGATTTTTTCAACTGAAAGTTTACTAACAGTCAAGTAAATTAACGCTTTGAAATTCCTCCTGAAAAATTGAAAAATTTCTTTAGGGCAGGGGTCCCCAAACTTTTTCCTGCGAGGGCCACATAGCTGTTCCTTTCTGTGGTCTTAGTTTTTGCAGTAAAAAAAAACAAAGAAATTCTTGTCGACGGGGGGGGGGAGGAGACGACGACACTTTTGGATAGATTTTTACCCAGAATGCAAATGGAAAAAACCGTGAGTGAAACGGTGACTGACTATTATATATTCCATTGAGGGAAAGTAAGTTTCACATTTGCTCAAAAGCCCCCTGGTGGTTGAAGAAAAATCCACATATAAACCGGAAAATACAATATATGAAAAAAAACAACACTGAATGCTCTCTGGTATGAGCAGGCGGGCCGGATCCGGCATTGTTCAGGGGGCCGGACCAAATGACGTGGCGGGCCGGATCCGGCCCGCGGGCCGTAGTTTGGGGACCCCTGCTTTAGGGGAAGCTAGGTGCGCTAAATGTTTTCAAAGTTAGCAAGAACGCTAAAGCGCCAAACAAAAAATGAGCTCTATTGGCGCATTAGAGGAAGTGTGCCCACCACTGGGTTAGGAGTCATGGATAGAGATAAATACAGGGTAATCCTGCTTGATATAAGGCGACAAAAGTCTTGAAAGTAGGAAAGAGGTTCACCTTAAAATAGAGCAACTCTTACCATACTGTCAGAGCTACAACAGACAAAACAACCTTAGATGAAAACAAATTTGTGTTAGAATCACCCACTCAAGACCATGATTAACTCCAATTAAAAATGTTTGGCAAGACTTAAAAATTGAATGTGCTAAATGTTCTTTTAGATTACCAAAAGCACTAAACAAAACATTTGCTCCACTATTTGTGTATTAGCAGAAGTGTCCCCAGTATTATAATTGAATATGTTTCATTTCATTCAAAATGTACTTTATTTAAATTTTCTACATCTAAATGCTGTACCAGTTTCTGAAAATGGTACAGCAGAAGGGTCTACCAGATCTTGCTGCTCCAGATTTGATGACACAGAAAATTAGAAACAAACACAGATCTCCCTGACACATTTGAACATTTAAGTCATTTTTAAGGGCTAGCCAACAAACACAATTTTTTTCCTGAAATAGGAGCAGAATTATGCAGTGCATTTCATCAGACAGCAGATACACCCAAACCACAGGTGGCACTGTGCTTCCAGTTCTACTCTGCTTACCTACACATCTCCAAATTATTCAAGCATTTAGCTGGTTTTGCATATTATTGAGCACAACTAGCAAACAGTTGCTCCGGCGTGCCAAATGAAAGTGGGGGGAAAAAAAGCTTTTTCTGTTTATAGGATTTCATACACTCGAACAAAGCCTCCAGCTGCCCATTTCCAGACTCCCACCCTCAGGAGGGGATTTCATCCCTCCCACCACCCATGCCTTACCTTTTCTTGGTTCTTTACCTTTTCCCACACACAAGCACCTATATGTACTCACCTTCCCACTGCTGCTGCCGCGAGGACACATGCAAGCTGGGTGCAGCTTGACAATGATGACAAATCACACAAGCACTGCCAGAGACACTCAGACAGTAAAAAGCATCCATTAAAAATTCATCCAGAGCACACAGGCTCCTACTTCAAACACTCTCTGTAACCTCGCTCAGAAATGGGTTTCTCTGGAGAAGGCTCATGGCAGTGGTCATTACTTTTGTTGTGTTCCACACCTGATTTAGCCAAGAAATACTGTCAAATTTCTTCCCTCTCTGATGAGTTTATCTTGCTGCACCATGTCTCCTGTGAGGAAACTGCAGCAAAAATATTTCTTAATTCATCTCTTTAATCTTTTTTGTTTTTATCTTTCAACTTTTTTTTATTTCATTGCAAAACAACAAGTTTGAACTTTTTCAGAAGTCTATCTGTTTACACCATGGACTTAGATTGTTCCTGTTTTGCTTTTTCAGTCTGGTGGATTTCTGCCAAAATGAAAGACTTGCTTTTCTGTGTTCCCTGCTGAGTTCAGATTTTAGTCAAATAAAAAAAACAAATCTTCAGACTGAATCATTGGAAAATTTCAGGAGTTGGTATTAGATTTTCATGGTGTGATAACCTTGAGTAAAAATAAGCTTTTACAGAAATGACATATTATTGAAACCAGACATTTACATACACCGAATAAAAAAACTAAACATTTCTCACTATCTGAAGTTAAACCAATCCCAACTTCTCTTGTTTTAGGTCAGTTAGAGTAACTAAAATTGTGTGCATTTGCTAAATGCCAGAAAATCTATCAGAATATTTTTTTGTAATGTTTTTTGAATTTAGAATTTTACATACATTTGGTCAGCGGCAGGGAAATTTGTCTTTTAAACTATATGACTTGGGTCAGACCTTTAAAAATGTCCTCGTTTTCTGGCATGTAGAAAACAGAAATAATGTTGGTAACTGACCTACGTCAATAGAAGTTAGATCTAACTTTAGAAAGTGGGATAAAATGTGTTTGTATCTTTTTTCAGTGTATGTAAAAATCTGGTTTCAACCATTGTCTTCCAGACACATCTTATATGGCCTGTTTTGTCTTTATTTTTTGCTTATTTCTGATTTCTGAGAGAAGCTGAATGCCTTTGGAGAAAAACAGAGCTTAAAGTTCACTGTGACATTTATTTAAAAACAGCAAGGCAGTTATATCTTTCTGATTTTATTGGCAAAAACAGCAACAATATCCAAAGTTTATTTACTGTTGTTGACAGGCTGACAAATCCCTCACCATATTTCTCTCCTGAACTTTTATACAAGTCCAACAATTTTTTGCTGATATTTTTAAGACAAAATTCGAAGAATAAGACAAATGTGTGCTCCAATAACCTGAGCACACAGGTTATTGCAGTGATTCTGTGTCTCCAGAATCACTGCAGCATCTAAATAAGTTTTACAAACTGAATTATGTATCTTTGACAGAAACAGTTCATAACCTAGAATTCACAAGCTGCTGTCTTGATTTGTTGCTCACCTGGTTTTTAAAAATTGTTTGTAGCTGTGTTGCCCCTGAAATACTGGAGATACTAAGGGTGTGTTCACTTCAGTCCTGTTTAGTCCGCTTTAATGAAAGTCTGGTTAGTTTGCTTAGAAAGTCTGGTTCTCCTCACTGTTTACAATTTTACAGGAGTTTTTGATCAAAAACTCAGACTAACACCTTCATTCACTGTATTTTCTGTTATATAATGCATTTATTCTTATTCTTTATTTTTTCAGCTTTTCCGTTGAAGCATTATGGATTACCTTGTGTATGCATATATTTGCCTTGGAAATATAAGAAAAGGTGTAGCAGCCTTCTTTAGGCCACTTGAATGGCAGAAGACCAGCAGCACTGCACAACTCTATGCTCTAAACAGCAAGAGAAAAGTCTTCTAAGTCTTAATGTAATATTTTTTTTGCAGGTTTTAAAGCCCTAAAGTTCATTTTGGTAACCTGTAATGGGATGTTAGCAGCTTTAAAAAGATTTATCAAGTCTCAAACTTTGGCATTCAATTTAAATTGAGAATTTAGTAAAAATGACATCTTATTCTTTCTTTGATAACCTTCCAAGCCCTATAGAAAAGAAATGGCTGAAAGAAGGTAGAAAATCATCTGTAGCCTTCAAATATCCACCATAAAAACTTGGTGTTGGTACTAATCTGGGATTTGCTCCCCCACCTCATGAGCACTCTTTTGGGAGTTTTTTCCTTTGGGGTGGGGTTGGCAAAAGGCCTATCAGGCAGGCATTGCTGACAGCAGCCCCACTGTATAAAGTGCAGGCTGTGATCGGGTTACAGCATGTGGGACGACAGCTCAGGAAATATCCCCTCATCAGTCAAAGTGGCGTGAAAACCTCCTTACAGGCAGGTCCCCTGAGCCGCTCCACACTCAGGCTCATGAAATATTTAACCCGCAGTGTTGACAAGAAATAGGTTTTAAGAAATTTAAAGTCCCCCCCCTTTCATTACCCAAGTAAACGCAGTTTTTTGCTCACTGAAAACTGACATGTATCTTCTGTCAGTTGCCCGTTTGTTGTATGTCATCTATCCTATTATATAATCCTCCCCGATTCCTGTGAAAAATGACTGGAGGTTTAAAGGATATGAACTGCATGTGATGCTTGAAGTTGTTTCTCTTTCCACTTGGACTCAATGTCCTGTCAGATTCAAATTAATTATTCTGGCAGCATTGCATTCACTTCTCAATAGTAAACTAAAGGGCTTATATGTAAGTCTAAGACTTATTTATTTAGTTATGCAAAGATCAGAAAGCTGGGGAATTTGTTACTCCTGTGCCTGTGCATAGAGTTGTTGAATTCCCGCTTTATGGGCAAATAGCATTTTCAGTAGCACTTTTTGTATTTTGGTCCATGATTTAATCAGCAGCCTTCCTGTGAGCTCCCGGTGAAATATGACACTCTAGATTATGTTTCTTAGAGATCCCAGTGGGACAATAAGGGAGAAGGAGGCCAGTAAATGGGATTAATCCAATCATTTCAATTTGTTAAAAGCCTGACACATTGTCAGTAGAACAATAACTAATAATTCAAAAAGCCAAAGGCAGTGCAGGCTTTTGTTTGCTGAGGGTGTTCTTGTCTTTTTTCAAGGACTTGTGCTGTTGTATTATAGCAATAATAATAATAATAATATGGGGCAAAATCATTCAAAACCCTTGAACTTCTCATATTTTGTCACATCACGGCTATTTTAATGTGTTTTTTTTACTGGAAATTTTCTGACAGGTCATCATGAAGCAAACTGAAAATCTGATCTGAAAATTGTGGCTTGTTTTTTTTTTCACACTTTGTGTAACAAATGATTATGCTCTGATCTAAACCATTGTGTTGTAACTAGTGCATTAGCTGACGCTGATGGATTTAAACTTGTAAATACTTGAAGAATTCTCAGCATCAATAAAGGTCATCAAAAACTTTACTGAGGTTTTCATGACCTTTATTGCGGTTTTGATGACCAAAACCTCAATAAAGATGTCAAGCTTTATTCAACTTAGTTTACAAAAGACAACACTTTAGAATTTATCCAGAAGAGTTAACTTAGGTGAAGCTAAGTATGCTAAATCTCCTCAGAGTTTACACTAAAGCGGTAAGCAAAATATTAGCACATTATTAGAAGTATGCCCAACATCGTGGAGGCCTAATATTCATATTTCTTCCATTATCTTCTTTGTAACTTGAAGCTGATTTTTTAAATATATTTTTGTTGTTCTAGGTGCGCCTTGAGTGGCCGACAGACCTGGCAGTGAGCCCCATGGACAACTCTCTGTACGTTCTGGACAACAATGTTGTTCTACAAGTCTCAGAGAACCATCAAGTCCGCATTGTAGCAGGCCGCCCCATGCACTGCCAAGTACCTGGCATTGATCACTTTCTCATGAGCAAAGTGGCCATCCATGCAACTCTGGAGTCAGCAAATGCCTTAACTGTGTCACACAATGGTGTTTTGTACATCGCCGAGTCTGATGAAAAGAAAATCAACAGAGTGCGACAGGTGTCCACCAATGGAGAGATCTCTCTGGTGGCAGGGGCACCAAGTGGCTGCGACTGCAAAAATGACGTCAACTGCGATTGTTACTCTGGAGATGGAGGCTATGCCAAGGACGCCAAGCTGAACGCGCCCTCTTCCCTTGCTGTGTGCCCAGATGGAGAGCTCTATATTGCAGATCTTGGAAACATTCGTATTCGTTACGTGCGGAAAAACAAACCCTTTCTGAATCCTCTCAGTATGTACGAGGTATCCTCTCCAATTAATGATGAACTCTATCTGTTTGATTCCAACGGCAGCCACATTTTCACACAAAGTCTGACAACAGGAGACCATCTCTACAATCTGACCTACACAGGAAAGGGAGATATAAGTGGTATCACAGATAAGAACAAGAATACAGTGACCATCCGACGAGACACTACAGGAATGCCTCTGTGGCTAATGGTCCCTGATGGGCAGACCTTTTGGTTCACCATTGGTACTAACAACGCCCTCAAAACTGTTGCTGCACAGGGTCAAGAACTAGCTGTAATGACCTATCATGGGAGCTCAGGACTTCTTTCTTCTAAGACGAATGAAAATGGATGGACCACTTTCTTTGAGTAAGTAATATTAAGAAACATTACCAATAGTCTGTGAATTGATTTTAAAGTTATTCAGCAATGAGAGCTTACAATATTGTTACAAGATCATAAGACAAACAAAGGAAGCTAGTAAAAATAAAGGACAACTAGTTAGCAACGGCCTTTTGTGACACAGACTTCTTTCATAATTTTGTAATTATAATTTTCAGCCATTGTTTACATCCAGATTTACCATGTCTAGCTTCCTCTGGTGCAGAATTTTGTCAGCGATGAAGATAAAATGCAGCATGACCATTCAGACTGCCAACGATTTAAAAACTATTGCATATTAATCCAATTTCCCACCATATTTGGAAGTGGCACAAATCTAATATCATGACAAATTGTGGGAAAGTTGGATATGGTTGGCATTTTCCTGCTCTGTGAACTAGAAATTAATCTTTATGTAGGCCAAAAAATATGTTGAAAATTTGACCCATTAGTTTGCATTTTATCTAAATATAACTAAAACTAAGGCGTTGACTTTTATCAAATTCACCCATATTTAAACCACATGTAGATATGAATACAATTAGTACGTTTATCTTGAAATCTGTTTACTATTCCACTACAGTTTCACATTGATTAAACATTAAGCCATATTGTCTAGAGGTCATCTCTTGATTACAAAATAGGTTAAAAAATAAAAAAAAGAATTTGCTCTCCTGGATATCCTGGGTGTTTAAACTGATTAACTTGTTATCAATATCTGTAGTCTGTAACCATTGATATGTAGGGTTACAAGGGTCTTCCAATCCTATTCTTTGGATCAGAAGCCAAACAGGCTTGGAAATTTTTAATCAGGGATTCTCACAAAATAAGTCATTTTATTCGAATGATTTGCACTTACTGCCTTACTTTCACCCCTAATTAGATGAGGTAAAGATCATTTATGAGATTTCAGTGTGAGTCTAACAGACTCATGCCTCCATCTCTGCTTTTGATTCTGTGTTGTCATCCTATGTTAAGACGTTTTCGTAGAAAAGTGAATTTAGTGTTTTTTGGCATATGAACTCCCCTCTTATGGCTGGATGTCAAGTCCATGAAAATGCAAGACCTGTGGAAGTATGAGTGTAATCCTGTTTGCTGTTATCATACCAAATAGGATTACCGGGTGATATGTTACTCATCTGCACACCTCCTTGCAGTGACAGACTGCAGACCCTCCATTGTTGGATACAGGATGGATAGAGATGCATCTGCTTGGTAGAAAATTTTAACCCGTAGGGATGTGAAGGCTGATTAATGTAGTCATAATAGAATAGCCAGAGGTAGTAATTGGCTGAGGTGAACCACACATTGAGTGGGAACAATTGAAAACCCTCCCACACTCTTCGGCATATGAGCGCAGGATTTCATGTTCTCGTGATTTGTGCTGAGCAGCCTGTCCCTTATCCTAACATGCTGTACCAAAAGGTGGGAACTGTGCTAACAGGATGTCATCCCAAAACATGTGATTAAGCAGATTTGCCATTCAGACATCTGTCACACCTCACCAGTTGAATGTAACTTTGACACGTAATCAGACGCTCCATTTAATATGCACACACATTTATCACCTGTGTTTGATTCGGCTGTCACCTGAGATGCTTCGAATGAAAGTGGAAAGCAGTAATGCACCCAAATATTTGCATTTCTGGAGGTAGAAAAAATTGCCTCTGGCCACAAAACACACACTAGGTGTTTGGAATTTTAAGTATATATTTTTTGACGTTCTGCAAAACAGCTGCGGTTATTATTAGATCTGAGCCGCAACCTTTGCTTATGTGTAAAGAAACAGGAAGATCATAGAGCAGAAGTTGCACAAAGGACTTTTTAAAGATGGAATAAAAACAGTTTTTCAGGGTCAGAATTTCTTGTTTGTGTGAATAAACAGACATGGAGAATAAGTGTAGCACTTTAGAATATTCCAGTTTGATGTTATATGTTGAGAAAAAAAAGTCATAATCTGTTTACTAATATACAGCATCAGTTATAATGTTTTTAAAGAGAAAAAGGTCAAATTAATATGAATTCTTTGACTATTATTTCAAGTTAACGTGTGTTTGTTTTTAATCTTTTCCTTTTACCATGACAGCGATACAACTAAATGCAAAGCAGAAAGTTGCCTTGAATATATTTAATGCCTTGAAATAAACAAATCTGGATTAACATATTTACTGTAACTTTTGTTCCTAAAAATATATCTACCTTTGTATTTTTTGGGGGTTGTTTTTCCTATGAAAGTTGCATATTATAGTCTGCTCCAAACAAAGGAGATATTCAATTACTCAATTTCCTGCTTCTTTTCTTTCAAGTCAAGCAATAACTTTGTTTTTACCTGCAGGCAAATCAGTTCATCCATGTTTCATTTAGACCAAATAAAGAGCATTTGTTTTTCCTTGAATAATTAGCGTTGAAGGTCAGAACACCACCTGAGGCTCTGAAGCAGAATTTGCTGCCATCAAAACCGCCATTTATCTCCATCCAACAAAGAGCCCTGCTAAACATTTGCTGGTATTAATAATTATGTGATTATATCCCGTGGTGTGTAGATCAAAGGATATTCTCATTAGGTGCAGATATAAGACTCAGAATCGACTAGGGAACAATAAATGAATGCTGAATTTTCTTTTCATTGTAACCCTTGGTAACCTCACTCCCATTGACATTTATGGTATCCACAAACATACTTCTGACCCTTAAATAATTTTATTACTATAATCAATGTTCCCAAAAACTTTTGACCACTCTACTATAAACATCTTACAACAGATTACGGTTGCTGCTGATGATGATTGTGAGGAGAAGAGACCTTTGAGATCAACTGTAGGAAAATGGAGGGCTACTGTGCGACTGACTTTAGTGTCTCTTTTGAGTAAATTTTTAAAGTGTCTTCCTACAGTTTGACCTGTAATCTAAGTATTTATTGCTAATCAAAATGGTTTGAGGTCACACATAATTTTATTGTATTTCTGCAATAATCTGTTCAGTCATTTGGAAAAAAAAGATTTTTGCAAGAAGCAAAACACTTTCTACTATAAGATAGAACGTTTATGTGGATATTTTTAATTTCTTAGGAAAGAGAATGAATTAGTTACAATTATTTAAGTGATTTATGTATTTATGTTTATATCAATATTTGAATCACTCTTTAAAGTTTATCACTAGGTTTTGATTTTTGGTGACACCCCGAAGATCATCAATTGGCCCCCATTTAGTCCTCTTTAAAAAAATTCCTTGATACACCCCTGCTCTGTGGAATTTGACATAAATAATATACAAGCATTAATAGTGTTTAAAAATTTGAATATCACGCACTAAATTAAACGCAGCAGGTCTGATGCATATTTATAAATATTAATTGAAACTGTTTGCTACAGTCCGCTCAGCTTGGATGCAGTGCTATAATTTCGCTGTAATGTGAATTTCAACAGCCAGTAGAAATAGAGAAATGTGTTGAAAAAAGCTGCACTAGTTCTCTAAAGCAGTGGTGTCGAACTCATTTTCATTTTCATTTCCCATTAAGATTATAAATGTCTTCAAAAGGCTGGTTGTGGCGGAATGTATTGATAAAACCACATTTTAACAAACCATTAAAATGTTATAATTTTCTCTGCGTTCAAGAAGTAGTTCTTAATTTTTTCACACTGACCTAATTTGGTGCTACACAAATAAAAACTGATTTGATTTGACTGATAAAACATTTAAGCACACAAGCGATATGCTGAAGTTCTGCTTCCACAGAAATAGTTATGGAAAGCCATAATTAGCCCACAAGTCTCGAGTTTGCCACATGCACGCTAAAGTCTTTAGCTTTAGCTCATGTATTGCAACAATAAGCTTTTAAAATGTTTTATATCCCCTCAAATTCAAGGCAGCAAGCAAAATAAGAAAACCCCACGTAAAATTGGCATTTACTGTGCTGCAGGTGATGTTGACATGAAGTGTTCGGCCCATTGTTGGGCCCTAGCGTGAAAGGTCATGGAGCTAACATGTCACACAGAGCTGATGCGATCCGAATAGACTCATGGCCAACCATGGGGAAACAGTTCTCTGCTTCTTTTGAGCACCCTGCCCCTGTGTGCCCCTCTTGCTCAAAGAAAGCAAACTAATGGGCAGCTGAGCCGAGGCAGGCAGCAGCCATTAGCAGCTCAGCTAGCTAGCTCACGGCTTATAATTGAGACAGAGAGAGTGTGGGTCAGTGATCAAGCCACCTAATGCGAATAAGATTTGTCTACTGGACTTTTGTGAGAAAGGCAAACTAGCTGAATAAATTAAGCAGCTAGACTGTACAATTTAGATCATGAGTAATGTATGCTTTCAAAGCTTAAGTTTGTTTACAAGATGAAGACAGGGAAGATCAAATGCTTAGATGCTAATTACGATGCTATTTTCTATTTCCTGGAGTGGAAGAAATGTGCATGAATCTCAGTGCCTTGCACCAGCTTGGATCAGATAACATTTATCTCTCTGAGATGATCCTTCTCCCACTCTTCCTTTCCATATTAGACATTTGAGATGGGAGCACTGAGGAAATATCTGTAAACCAGCACCCGCCGTCTCATTTATTAGAGGCTTTATTGTAGCAGGCAGCAACATAGAGGAGGGCGTTCTAATATGTATTCGGTGCACAGATAAAAGTCTTCATTCTAAGTAATGTACTGCTCACCCACTCCTCGAACAGGCAATCTGAAAGATTTCAAATTGTTCAATGCTGACGTGCTCTCTGAGCAGAATGAAACAATCTGGCCACTCATGTTCTTGTATGTGATGAGCTGATTTGTAGGCTGGAGAGAGACAGCATCTCTCAGAGGATTTGCACTTCAGTGCTCCTTTTTCATAGGCTGCATAATGAGATTAGGTGATGTTGCTAATCTTTTAAGCTAATAAAATGTTTTCCAAATGCAAGAAGGTTTGTGCTTTCTCATCTTTGCTGTGAAACCTTTCTCTTTAGAAGAAGTTTACCCTTTTTTCCTGTAGCATTTCAAACACAACTAACAAAAGCGGACACTTGGTGCAACTTTGGAGTTCTGCCATATTATCCAACAGCCACTGAGTTAAAGGTAGCTGGAAAATTGCCATAAATGTGTGACTCTCAGAAAATTATTTTCTGTTAACTAAAAACACTTTTGCTAATTATAGGTATTTTAAACAGATAAAAATACAGATTCACATTCCAAATTCTGACATAGCACTCGTCAGTGAACCCTGTTTTACATGAACATCATCTCTTCCTGCCTCATATGAAACTCCAATGTAAGTGCAGATGGCCTTATGCAAACAGAAAGATCAAACAACAGCTTCATTATTATGTTATTATGACAGGCCAACATAATTCTTTGAAACGCTTCTTTGTTTTAGTTTAATTGAGCATTTATTGAGACTAAAAAATGTGTAGGTCATTTGAAATCAGCAGAAAAATCTTGCAATAAAAGGTGCAAATATTTATTTATGCAATGGTTGATTACAGGTTTCTATCATTAGAAGTTACGCATTATAAAGTAATTGAATTTATGTTTCTTCCATGTAATGTTGAAAAAGGTAAAATCTTCAAAACTCTATGGTAGTATAATTACTCCTCTGAAGATTTTACTTTTAAAGCTTGTTGTGCCACGACAATTAAAGGTGACTATTGAATTTATTATCTTTTCTTTTCTACACTGGTTGATTTGCTGTCTTTTTACAATCGCATTTTGCAGTTTGTGGCACCAGGAAGGAAAAAAAATTAGCACTGAAATACTTAACAGAGAATAAGTCATAATTGCTGAAGTAGATGTCATTTTTTCTTTTAAATTGGTTCTGTTCCCTACAGCTGATCCTTATTTCAAATACTCTCTATCGTAGGTACGACGGTTACGGACGACTAACCAACATCACTTACCCCACCGGCAGAGTAAGCAGCTACCGTACAGAAGCCGACAGTTCGGTCCGCATCCAGACAGAGGGCTCCAACAGAGAGGATATCACAGTCACCACCAACCTGTCTGCCTCTGGCAACTTCTACACACTTTTGCAAGGTGAGTGCCTCGGTGATGGGAGTCAATTTTTGTCTGAGACCCAAATTCGTTGACACAATGCGTCAAACCGAGCATTTACATTAAACTGTCATCTGAAAGGATAAAATGCAATTGCACATACACTCTTTTCATTACTGCACTGCCTGACTGTAAACCTTTCAACTTTATCCCTCTGGTTTGACATCACATTTTATTGGTTGAGGGACATCAATGGAGTCTGTGAGGGTGTGTAGCCATTTCTTAGTGGCATGAGTAATATCCTATAGTGTTCACACAACACAGTAATTTCAAAAAGTATTCAGACACAAACACAAGGTGTAACATAACACTTCATGTTACACCGTGAATCTCAAATGGATTTTTTGGGATCTCCAAATAGACCAGCATATAAACAAGGAGTACTTGGGAATTAGATTAGATATATTTCAATATGATAAAAAGTTGTTTTTTTTCCACATACAAAGTTTCCAACTGGAACTTTTGTATTTTTGTGGTTCTGGTACGCCCTTAAACATGACCCACAACCAACACCAATGGACAACAAAGCTGCCTTTCTTTACCTTCTGGGGGATCATTTTTAGTTCAAAAGTAATCTGATGGGACTCTGGTAAAAAGTATTTTATGTGAAAGTTGTGCTAAAAGGAGACACAGAAGGTATTCAAGCTTAAAATGCCACTTCAGTGCAGAACATGTTGCAGCAAGCAGTGACGTCCGCAACGCTAATGTCAGCGTCCACGGTCCACATTTCTAACGTAGTTTTTCATAGGAAAAAGCTGAATGGGTATAATAGTATTTTGCCCTTGTATGATGGTTGAATGACCTAAATAACTTATAAAAACACATATGTTTATTCAATAATTTTTAAAGAGTTTTTTAATTAAAAATGTTATGTTTATATGTTGCTTTAAAATACAAAAAAAAAAAAATTACAAACCTTGAAATTAATTTGATGAAAATTTCAAGTGCCACCACTAATTGTACATGTATTCATATAAATATAAAATTGGAAAGCTAAGTGTGCGTTTTGAATTGATTTAGTCAATACTTTGTAGAAGCATTTTTGGCTACAAATACAGCCTCGAGGGATCTTCTGTATCCATTTTGCACATCAAGAAATTGAACGTTTTAGCCAATTCCTCTGTGAAAAATATCTCAAGCTCAGTAAGCTGGACAGAGAGCAGCTGTGAGCATCAATTTCTAAGTCTTGTTGCTAGTTGTCCATTAAATTTCACTTTCAGTTTTGGTTAAAGGTCATGTCTTAGCAGATTTTCTGTAGAGTCTTACTCTTTAATTATTTGGATCATGGATTTAACATTGCTTAGTGATTCATTAAACCAGAGGTTCCCAAACTGTGGGGTGCGCCCCCTAGGGGGGGCACCGTGTCATTGCAGGGGGGGGCGCGGGAAGCCGTCTGGATGAAAAAAAACAAAACATGAACACTGTATGCGCTGGGTTTTTACCTTAGAGTGGCCAACTCTCTGTTATTCCTATGTCAATTTGATACAATAGAGGCTTCAACACTTCCCATATCTGTGTCCTCTGTCACTTTTATCAGCAGTTAAAACTGTTTAATCTGTTAACATGTTGTAACCTGTTTTTCCGAGCCGCCTTTAAACGCAACATGAGCACTACGACGCTTGCGCTGGGTTTACACCTGTGAAGGAGACCTGCTGCTGCTGGGCGGAGCTACGTAGGTTTGTGTTAGAATCACGGCAGCAAACCAGCAAAACGCAAACAACTTTTCACAGTTTTTCCCTCCAAACTAACCGACTGAGTTGAGTAAAGCTGTTGGATGCAGGTAATGTTAGCTAAAAGATGACCAGCTAATATCAATACAGAGCCTTAAGCTTAACAAGTACCTTGTAGGCTACCGATGTTGGTGTCTATTTTCAGCTACATACATTCATTTTGCCCCCAAAAAAGTCGATGCCCCCCCCCTCTCCCCCGTCACACGTGTCGTTTCAACCAGACAGCCATTTGTAATCCATAGGGGGGGGCGCAGAAAATGTTTGGAAACCACTGGGGGGGCGCAGAAGAAAATGTTTGGGAACCACTGGATTAAACACTTAGGATATTGTTTTATAACCTAACCTTGCTTTAAATTTCTCCACAACTTTCTTCCCCACGTGTTTGTTGTGCTTCTCGGTCTTCATATTGCTGTTTGTTCACTAATGTTCTCTAACAAACCAAACGGCACAGCTGAATTTGTACTGAGATTAAAGTAAAGGGAGATGGACTCCAGTAATTAGGGGACTTTTACTTTTTAATTGAAGAAATCTGGTGGTTGGAGGTTAAAATTAACTAAATGTAAATTCAGGCTACACTTTCCAGATCTGTGTTTAAACACATCTCAATAGAATACATTGAAGTTTTTTGGTTCTAACATGGAAAATTGTTAGAAACTAAAGTGCTACTCTGCTTAAAAAAGTAAAGGGTGAAGAGTTGTTCTGACAGGAGACATGTTCCTCTTCCTCATAAATTAAGCACCTCGTCGAGTCTGTTTGGTCATGCCATCACTAGATTCTCTTTGAAGTCAAACTCCAAGTTATGTCTTTAGTGAAGTTGGTGCTGTTGAGACTTTGCCCCAGGGATGGCCTCAGTTTTTCTCCTTACTGAGCAGGTTACTTACTTGTAAGGATTGCCTGATTGTAGTAAATTGCATATTCATGCTTAAATTACAGCAGTTTTGACTGTACAAGCAATGAACACCCTGCAATGGACCGGCAGTATGTCTAACCTTGCCTCTTGCCCATCAACTGCTGGAGATAAGCGCCTGCCTCCCCGCGATCCTGCATGGATAAGCAGGTTTAGATAATGAATGGATGGATGGATGGATGGATATTCACCGAATTTTGAAGCGCTCCATGGGTTTTGGAGCTGTGGTAACAGTGGTGTCTAACTCCTGCTTTAACTCAGGAAGGCCTGCAGCTCCATGTAGGAAGCCTCAAGGCAAACTAGTTTCAAGAAAAGAGCTAGGGGAAAAATAGCTGTCTTTACGGATTGACCCTCTTTGAGAACTTGCTGCAGTGGGAGTACCCTGTGGCTCAACCTGTACTTTGGTAGGCCAGACTTTCAACAGTTTTTACTAAAACAATACAAGGGATTTAATCCTCAAAACAACATAACAGTGAAATGGATAAATAGAATCAGCATGACTTTGTTTTTGATATAAGGTTTTGACCTTTTCAGATGCAATTCGTCCACACTTTTGTTGCAGAGGAAATGAAATTTGCCCTCATTTTACAATGCTCAGACAAAGGCAGACGACTCGGGTGCAAATCTCAGAAAACCTTTATAAACGGTACAACGCCTGGTGTGCGACTGCTTTTAAATCATCGCCCGTAATCAAAGCCGTATTTCTTTTCTGTTCTATTTTTAAGAACATGTGTTAGTGAGCATCCATTTCCCAGAAAAGAAAAAAAAATAAAAATTGATTTTATGTCATAAAAAATGAATCAGGAAACACAGTGTAGGTGGTCCTTACTAGACCCTCCAGGAAAATTGGTGAAAAATACAACTGAGTGGAGATTTTGTAATGCACTGTGGCAATAAAACATCCTGTTTAACCTGACCTGACACTAATTGACCATTAATAGCTGTCATTTTTAGCTGTCGTTTAACCTGTTCGTCATGATCAGCATCTGAAACATAAGATGAAAAGCTTCACTTCACCATTGATCAAACAAACTAAAAGCTTCTGTTGAGTGATCCTGACTTATACATCTGTTTATAACTATAGTAGCACCAGAAACTCTGCTTCTAATTAATACACTGCTATCTCTGTACAACATCACCATGTCGGTGACAATTTAACGTTTTTTTTCTGTTTTCATAATTATTTCAACAATGTGTTAAACTGATTGAAAGTGAAACTGTAGATGAACAACTCCATTGTTTAATTTCTCTTAAACCACAGGGAAAATAAGAGTGGTCATGGTTTACTAGTCAAAAGTTTTCTTTATCTTAAAAATAATATTACCAGTTACATTTACTTTGTTGCAGTGGTGAGGGGTGTGAACAATTGCTACGGATCATCTATTCTGTGATCACTGTCTGCCCAAAGCAAGGAAAAATATCATAACCATTTTTACAACTACTCCAAAATATGCCAGTGTGCAATTTTTTTGATTAGGCTCAGGAAAATATAACTGGACATAGCCTGGTCTTTTTATTATCTTTAGAAAAGGCAAAACAATGCCTTTCTTAGTGGATGTCTATAAGATGCTCAGAGGTAGCATTAATCACTGGTCTTGAAGTGGAACATAGGCGGCTGTCACCCAGGGAAAGAAACAGGCAGGTTCAGATTTATCCCCCGTGAATCTGTGCAAATGTGCATGCCCTGCCGTCTCTGTGGCCACAGGCAAGCTAGCTGCTTTGATAGTTTTCATCTCTCAGTATCCTCCAGGCTGCTGCAACAGCTGTAAAATTTTACTTTACTGGTGCTTTGAAACCTCACGCTATTGATCTTTGTTGTCACAGACTCAACGTTACCACAGTGGCTCGGTTAAATACTGCCGCTAAAGGCTTTCCTTTTTGCTGTGCGGCCATTTTAGGTCATTATATTTGTGCCTCACAGAAAGAAATATTAGATATGCTCCTCTTACATCAGCTAGACTGTTTCTTCCCTTGTAACACTTCTAATATCTTCTCTACATCTTCAGAACAAGTTCGGAACAGCTACTTTATTGGTTTGGACGGCTCATTGCGGCTTGTTCTTGCCAATGGTATGGAGGTCTCCCTGTATACCGAGCCCCACCTGCTGGCCGGGACGGTCAACCCCACCGTCAGCAAGAGGAACATCACCCTGGCCATCGACAACGGCCTCAACCTGGTGGAGTGGAGACAGAGGAAGGAGCAGGCTCGTGGTCAAGTCACCGTATATGGACGCAGATTGAGGGTAAGAACACAGCTTTGCGAAAACTGATGCATGACTAAAAGCACTGGGTCAACTGCTCATTTCCCGATCTCTGAAAATTGTTGATGACCTCTATATTTCTGTTCATACTTGGATTAACTTTTAAACCAGTAATGCTAAAACTTTTTAGAATAAGCACCTGCTCAGTAAATAAAAAAATTAACACACTGTTGGTGTGCCCACCAACAGTGGTGGGCACTGCTAGCTAAGAATTTAGGTGTACTAACCCTAAAGCACTAATCATAAACATTAGTTCCACTAATGCTAAATCACTATACCAACACTGTATTTAGCCAAAGCTAATGCTAGAGCAGATTCAGCTATTCACAGTAAGCCCAAATTATTTGAGGAATTTCCACCTATTCAGAATGCTAAAAAAAGAACCAAAAGTACGTAATTCATTTTTGATTAACATTTTTCACATCCATAGTCACATAAAAAGACAAAACCAAACCGCACAAAAGAACTAGTACAAAAACATTCTTAAAATTGAAACAATAAAATTAAACTTAAAAAAGGACACATGCTACTTAACTTGGTTAGCATTTACAAAGCAGTCAATCCATTCATTTTCGTTGGCGCTGATTGGCTGTACCAACAAGAGCGGAGATACAAAAGCAATGCAAATTATGTTATAATTGGTGTTTGAACTAGTTATAGAAGCGATCTCAAGTATTTGCGGGTTTTAGCTTTTTTTTTATTTTTTTTTAGGTTTTATATACTGTTTATTACAGTTAGAATGAGTTTAGATATCTTTCACTAATAAATTATAATAAATACCACTCCAGTCAGAATTGGTAAGATAAATATTAAGTCAGTGTCTGCATAAAAACTGACTTTTTATTTTTACAGACGAATTCAAGTCTGAAGGAAGACAGAATAAATACCCACTGAATTTAATTGCAGTTTTAGGTCAACGTGCTTATTATGCAGGTATTATCACTTTGTGACATTTTGGACTACATAAAGCAGCTGCAGCAGCTGAGATTTCTGCTTATGTAGCAAAGCTGAAGTTGGCTGCTTTACAGACGTTGGCCTTTTAGCATGCTAACTGCACTTTAAGAAAAGCGTTCTCTGAGCACTGTAATTGACAGGACTCTTTTACCTTAGACCCCATGACCGTCGGAACAGCTGAATTTCTTTCTTGTAAATAATAGAAAAGTGTAGGAGTGACTGGCAGTGGACTGAAACAGGTAAGCGAGGAGCAGTGCACTATTATTTTGCTCCATATAGCCAAATACAACTCTGGTTACTCCAGAACTTTCTGAGATCTTATTAAAATTACTGTGAAACATGGGTATGATATGTCAATACGACTGCGCAGCAGAGGAAGTTTTTCCTTTATAAGTATTACTTTGGTTTGTTTAGCTAAACATGTTAAATAAATGTGTTTTGTCATAAACTTACTAAGGGAGATTATCTGTTTGTGCTACATCTCATTCTGATATGATGAGCAGCAGATCCTCCATACGCAGGGTGTGCTGTCCACAGGAAAAAATGGAGCAGGAAAACGAGCTCCAAGAAGAGCTACATTGACTGTACAACAAAGTAGAAAAAAAGCACCATAAATGTTTCAGGGTTTTTTTCCTGAATTGTGCCCTGTGACATTCCAGCTGGATAAGGACCATTTGAAGCTGCTGAACAAATCTGGCCACATAAGAATGAGTTGCTGCCAAAGTCCCCCTGTTGTTATTTACTCTCTAGAAGCACTCCAGCAAACTCTTATATTAAAATTTCATCCATGAGCAATACGAGACAGAAGCTCTTATTATGGCTGAGGGAGCAAACACAAACGATACCATGTGCTGCTGGCATGGAGACCATGTAAATTTCATTCATTCATTTGTTCATTCATCTGTAAATGCTCCCCTGTAAGAAAAATAAATAAATCCTCAGGCTAGCACTTTTGCTTTTCTCCTGCTCCCAGTTGTATCCCAGTATAAAGCTTTAAAATAAGTCTGAAATAGCATCTAAAATCTGCCTGCTTTCTGAATAAAATTCACAGTTAAGGTTTCCTGATTTATCCTGATTTTGATGTCAACTGACAAAATCACCTTACTGTGAAAATGTACGATTTTGATTATTTGTGAATTTAGGGTAATGAAAATTGACTTGATGAGTCCCTCCCTCATAAACCTAATGTATATTTTATTATTATTATTATTATTATTATTTGTACCATTTTTCAAAATGTCACCATAAACTAATTCAGATTTGCTAAAGAACAGAAACTGGGGTTTTCTGGGCATCATAATCTTGGTTGAATGTACAATCTGTATGGTGAAGCCATTGTTATATGGAAAAACCTGCTTTACTGCTGTTTGCTGTAAAGGTTGGCGAAATAAAATCACACTCTCATATCAGGGGATTTATTAGTTTAACATTTGGATCTATGGATGTAAGACTGAGCTGTGGACAGCAGTTAAAGTTAAGGTGTTTTTGTTATATCCCTCATAATCACAGATTAGTCACATAAAACTACCTCATGGTCTGAATATCTTGACAAGTATTCTCACCCTTTTAACGCATTACACATTTCTTTTACATAAGCTGCTATATGTCTTGGTTTCGCAATGGTTTTGAAATAAAATGTGGTGTACATTTTGAATAAGAAGATCTGGCTTACTATGTTATGCAACCAGGATTTTTTCTTTTTTTTATTTTATGGGATGTCTCTACCATCTTTTTCAAGTCTTGCCACCAAATCTTAATTGGATTTCAATGAAGACTTTGACTGGGCAATTCTATCAAAATAATATGCTTTCATCTAAACCAGTGTTTATCAAATTGGGAGCCACCTGGAAGAACTAGGGGCCCCTTGGAGAGCCGGAGGGAAGATGAGGAAAAAAAATGCAATAATGTGCCTGCCAGAATAGCTTGTGGTAAAACACAAATAAGACTTCCTTTTGGTTTCTTTTGGCGTTAGCTATATGCTTAACAGTTTTCAATATTTTCCCCACCTGAGCTGTGGATTACTGCAGCTGCTCCAGTTACCCTCGGTGTCTTGGCTGCTTTTTCTAAGTAGTGCTGTCCTTTTTCAGCCTGCTGGTTTAGGTGGATTGCCATGTCTTGACGTGTTTGTTTTGGTGCCATTTCTGTTCTTTTCTCGATTCTTAAAGCTTAGGATAGTGTTTTATAATTTAGCCCTGCTTTATTCTCCTCCACACTTTAATTCATGTTGCGTTCCTTGCTCCTTATGAGGCTGTTTGTTCTCTACTGTTCTCAAACTGTTCACTCTATGTGACCTCAGCAGCACATTGGTACACAGATGCTGGGTAACAACTCTGACTCATCTTTTTGCTCTGATTTGTAATTATCATTTCTACATTGAAATTCAGTTAAATAATATGAGCCCGAATCATCATGTTCACAGAAAACCAACAGGTGTGTTTCAAACCGGAGCCCATTGGCAAAGCATAATAATGCTCTGCATGTCTTGGCCATGTAGAGCCAATAGGAACTTGGTTTAAACCGTCTCCTCCGTTTCTGGGAGGCAACGCTGCTAATGGGGAGGTGCCACTTTGTCTGTCATTGGCTGTTCATTTAATGGTCCTGTCGTCCCCTTTGGAAGTGAAAGTGTCTAATGTACGTTACAGACAACGGCCCCCCAGGGTTGTGTTGGGAAATGGGAGCAGGCCTAATGGCAAGAACAGAGGGGATGAACGAAGCTGAAATCATTGAGCGACCTTGAGTGACATGTCAAGTGATGTTATGTGGGCGGCAGGGTGAGAGTGTCGCAGCGCGCGGCTGGAGGGTCGCAGGGCGGGGGCGTCGGAATATAAAACAGATATGCAGCTGTGTAGCTCCAACTTCACAGACATCTGTTGTTGTGAGCAGAGGCGACAGGGGAAAGCAGGTTCCTTCTGTCTGACTTCCAGTTTGTTCCTCTGACCGTCTTTGTCACGCTGTGGAACTACACTCGCTGGGTTTTGCATTTCTGAAAAGGCTGCTTTTCTCCCTTTTTCTGCAGTCTCGGATCCCTCTCAGGCTCTCCATCCCTTCCTCAGACTTCCTTTTTGATTTACATTCATGAGGCACAGTGACCGTATCCCTCAACGATAACAAACCCTCCTCTTAGTTTGGGCAGGTTGTTAATTTACAATAATGAGAGAACCCTCGGGGCTGCTGCTGCACCATCGCAGCGCTCTTTATCCTCTTCATCACTGAATACAAAACAGAGACAAAGCTGAGATCTGTGTCGTAACAGCTTAGGATTATCATAGTGCCTTATCATGTTGAGTTTGCTGTTCAAAAGAGATACAAGTTAGAAAAATGTTTTCTTTTAACTGCAGTGAAAAACAACACCACTGTTGTTATTGAGGAAAACAGCCAGAGGACTAAATAAATCACCAGAAATGATTAAAGGCAGATTTGTAAAATGACAAATTGAGACTGTCACTTGACGCAAAAATCTTTCCTATTGATTTGGAGATTTGATGTCCTGGTAATATGTTATTCACAGAACAGTTAGAAATCTACCTTTGTGAGTGTAGTGAGCTGCAACTATCGTCTTATTTTTTGCTTCCTCTCACTTATTTCCTTTGAGATATTCCCTTAAGAGACAGCATCCAATTTGAAAATTATTCCCCATGAGTGGGCTCCTGTTCTCGTGGGATCTTTGGATCTCTGCTGTCAGATGCTTTTCTTTCCTTTCTCACCTCTACAAGATGAGTCTGTTGGAAATCAGCTCACGCTGCATGATAAACTTTCTCTAACAGAAAGCAGAGCTCTGTTGCCTTGGAAATAGTTTGAGACACTAAGGACTGAAGTGTCTCAGTAGATACAGAACGGCCTTTTTCTTTCCCATAAAAGAAACCCTAAGGCACATGGTAGATTGTCTTGGAAAAGTTGTGTTTCTTCAACTTCTTCAGCATCACGTATTGCAGTTTGGTTTGTTAAATTTCATCCATCGTACATAAATTCCCCTTTAACCCACCAGACTACCAAGGTGCCTGTTAATGCATATTTAAAACATACCTAAGATTAAGTTGTGGTGGTTGACCCGGTAAAATTCACAGATTGTAATATGAATCCAAATTATTTGAGGAAAATACAACAACTTGCGGATTCTTTTTGTCAATCATATTCAAAAAAATTTTGAAAAAAAAAAAAGTGATTTGGAAGGCTGAAATACCTAGCCACAATGCTGCCTTTGCACGCTGTTGCCTGGCATTTGCATTGCAGGGGTACCAATGTGTCTCTGGATAAGTCTGAAAGATAACAGTTCTCATTGCTTCTTAAAAATTAAAATAAAGCAAATCCCAACACAGACCCCTGTTCTCATTTCTTGACTAAATGACCCTCATCTTCCTCAGTCTTGAAGTTGAATTTCTTTGGCTTGCTCTAAATATCCATGGATTGCTCCTGCTCTTAACTCTCTTGGTTTTACTTAAAGTAATCCTCTCAATTGGGTATCAGTGGCATTAATTGCCTCTGGTGTAATTGTCCCTTCACAGATGAGAGACCTAAGCATGCGTTCCTCGGAGTGAGATTGAAAAAAGGGAGGGTTTCTCAGCAAGCCCCCGTGTGACCTGCTCAGTAGGATGATTCAGGAAACTAGCCAGAAGCAAACTTCTGAGCCACTGACATTTCTTATCCATATCAGGCATTTTTATCAAGCCAGAAAAAAAGCCTGCTGTAAGGTTAATGTGGGAAAAATCGTTCATTACGCAGTTAATGGCCAATTTGGCTTTGATCGGCTCTGACTGGTGAGCATCAGGTCAAATACTGAAAAATATGGATTTTTTTTTTCCTGTTCATTAAATACATTAAAGCTTACGCCTCGAACTTTTTAAGTCTTTACATCAACAAACAGCATTTTCTTTGATGCACTTATATCCCTAAAGGGAAGGGATATAAGCTTTTGAAGCATGAATGGGGATCATTTCGTAATCCCCTCGTTTCCTGTTGGATTCAATATGACTATCTGCTGCTGCACATTTTTGTTGTATTGTATAAGTATATATTACATGCATTCCTTTAATTAAAGGCACCATTTTTACACAATGTCTGAAAGTGAGAAATGTATATTTTTAAAATGTACAAGAAAGAAGGCAAGCACAAGGCTGCCAAGAACCCAACCAAAGGTTCCCCAAGAGAGATGACATTCATAACCCTGAGCTCAGGCGTCAATGCATTAGATGATGATAAGCCAAGACGAAAGCAGAGGAAGCTAAAATTTCAGTCCATAATGTGAATCATGTGGGAATTTGTCTGATTAGAAAAACGAATTCAGGAGAAATGTTGTCTGAGAGCAGCAGCTTCAATACTTAACTAACAAAACTAACAGTTTGGGTTTAGGCTGGACTCAAGAGGAGGTACTTTCCAGAGTTGGCAAATTGCTAACTAAATACAAATACTAAAATATAATGTTTTTGTGTTACTTACCATTTTTAGAAAAAAAAGTAAAAATCACCAACATCATAATAGATTAGTGTTTGAAATGCTATGCATGTGCTGAACCCGTAGCTAAGATTCTGCATCTTAAGGTCAACACTTTTCAGGGTGTTTATTTTCTGGTTTGAGCAAAGAGAAACTAGAGCTCATTGTTTTCGTTAAGCTCTCAGATCACCTAAGCTACTCTCTCTGCACAGTTGGATTTAAAGATGTTTTTTCCTCCTTTTGCAGCTTGCAGAAATGTCAAAGTTACAATGAAAAGAATCTGTGACTCATAAGCATTTTTCAGTGTGCAGAGAAAAGGAGTTTTGATGATCAATGTGACTCAAATGTCTAATTCATAACAGAACTTTGCTGTGTCTTTACACAGACCAAGAATTTTTGAAATTCTTCATTACTTTCTTTTTGCTCCTGCTGGCTTGAGATACAGCTCCACCGTTAAAATTAAAAGCTGTAATAAGACCCAAAAAAATGATAACTCCTTTATGATCAAGTGCTTCTGCTAAACTTTATCCTTTTAAAAAGACATGCACCACTTTCTTTCCAAGATTTTAAACGTCCAAACATCATTTATTTCAAAACATCTCCTGTCTTTTATCCAACAGGTTCATAACCGGAACCTGCTGTCACTGGACTTTGATCGGATCACCAGGACAGAAAAGGTCTATGATGATCACAGGAAGTTCACTTTGCGGATCCACTATGATCACGCTGGTCGGCCCACTCTGTGGGCTCCAAGCAGCCGTCTCAACGGAGTTAACGTCACTTACTCCTCTGGGGGGCATGTGGCGGGGGTCCAGAGAGGCACCATGTCTGTCCGCATGGAATACGACGTAAACGGCAGAATCACGTCCCAGATATTTGCTGATGGTAAATATTGGAGCTACACTTACCTCGAAAAGGTAAGCACCTTTAAACTTTTAAAGGAAAATAAATGGTTTCAGTATAAAACTGTTATAAATACTGTAGAGAAAGTGTGTGTGCATTGGAAAGTTGACAGAAGATATTAGAGAAGATATATAAATGAACTTGCAATTCTCCTAGCTGGTATCTGCAGCACACGGAAAGATTCTTGCACAAATATCAGCCAAAACATAATTAAAAGTGTCTGGTGCGTTGTAGACATGATTCTTTGTTACCACACTCTGGCAGCAAAGTTCAACCAGAAATAGCTCAGATGAAAAGAACAGCAAGAAATGTCGCCTCCTGCTCTCTAATTAAAGGTATGCTTGTGGAGGAAGAGAATAGAGCTGCTGTTCTCCAGCTTAGACATTTATGATAAGAAACGGCAGCCAGTCACCTTTTTAACAGCCTATCATAAGTTTTTCAGCAACCTGGTGAGACAACCTTGCATATGATTTAAAGGCATCATTTACTGCTTCTAAAATGTGCCTTGCTGAGTTGGGAAATACTCAGTTACTTCATGCTGTTCAGATTGCAAAAGCTCACAGGCAAAAAAAAGAAAAAGCATGTTTATGACACCATGTAAAAAAATCTTAATAGTAGAGGAATAAAAACTCAAGTTTCATGGTTTGAACTTCATCCGAAAATACACAGCGCTACATGTTGAAGCTTTTATTGGGATTGTAAATACAATCATATGTACAGTGGCTTGTTAAATTGCTGAACTTTTTCATATCCTCCTGTTACAAACACAAATGTTAATGTATTTGATTTCACTAGACCACCACAAAGATGTGCATCATCGTAAAGGGGTACGGATGTGAAAACGTCATTTTTGGGTACTCTACTAGAGGCCTGGGAGCTTGAGGGTCCTTCATAGTATCTTAGTTGTTCCTCGGATGGCGGCTCTTCCAAACTGAGACGTGAGATGTTACTCTAGGTATTTGGTGGAGCCACTTCTCCAGTGTGGAGGCCACTGCCCCAAGTCTTCCAATGATCCTGTTCAATAGAGTTGCCTTCATATGGTAGGCTTCTCCTGAGCCCTTCGTAACGCTCTTCTTATTTCTTTTTCTTGATATGTCCATTATTTGGGACAGCCACATCAAGCACAACTTCAGTCCGCTGCTGCTTATCGATGATCACAATGTCTGGTTAGGTGACCATTATCACAGGATCTTAGCTCGGTCATTCTCCACTACCTTGCGAGGTGTTTCCCACTTTGACCTGGGGGTCTCCAGTTCGTACAGCAGGGGTGCTTAAGTTCAGTCCTCAAGAGCTACTATCCTGCAACTTTCAGATGCATCCCTGCTCCAATACACCTGAATTAAATGAATAGCTCGTTACCAGGCATGTTCCGAGCTGATCCCAGTCTGTTGAAGTAAGGATGCATCTAAATGTTCCAGGACAGTGGCTCTCGAGGACTGGACTTGAGCACTCCCGCTTTTCAAATGTTTCTGTACACTATAGTGGCCACTTGGTTAAGATGTCCCATTTATTCCTGTCTTATAATTTGTTTCTTCTCTCTCCTTGCAGTCCATGGTGCTGCTTCTCTACAGTCAGAGGCAGTACATCTTTGAATTTGACAAAAACGATCGATTGTCTTCCGTGACCATGCCCAACGTAGCTCGGCACACCTTGGAGACGTCCCGCTCTATTGGCTACTACAGAAACACTTACCGACCCCCCGAAGGCAACGCATCGGTGCTCCAGGACTACAGTGAGGCCGGGCAGTTGCTGCAGACCACCCACCTGGGAACAGGTCGCAGGGTCATCTACAAGTACGGCAAGCTCTCCAAGCTGCTGGAGATCCTTTATGACACCACACGGATTGGTTTCTCCTACGACGAGATGGCGGGGATGCTGAAGACCGTCAACCTCCAGAGCGAAGGCTTCACCTGCACGATCCGGTACAGACAGATCGGCCCGCTCATCGACAGGCAAATATTTAGGTTCAGCGAGGAAGGCATGGTCAACGCAAGATTCGACTACGTCTATGACAACAGCTTCCGAGTCACCAGCATGCAGGCGGTCATTAACGAAACTCCGCTACCAATCGACTTGTATCGCTATGACGACGTGTCAGGCAAAACAGAACAGTTTGGCAAATTTGGAGTAATTTATTACGACATAAATCAAATTATAACCACTGCAGTGATGACGCACACCAAACACTTTGACGCCTACGGTCGAGTGAAGGAGGTCCAGTATGAGATTTTTCGTTCGCTCATGTACTGGATGATGGTGCAGTATGACAACATGGGGCGTGTGGTGGCCAAAGAGCTCAAAGTGGGACCTTACGCCAACACGACACGCTACACCTATGAGTATGATGCTGACGGTCAGCTCCAGGTGGTCTCCATCAACGACAAGCCCTTGTGGAGGTACAGCTACGACCTGAACGGCAACCTGCACCTCCTCAGCCCTGGAAACAGCGCGCGCCTCACCCCGCTACGCTACGACGTCAGAGACCGCATCACCCGCTTGGGAGATGTGACGTACCGGATGGATGAGGACGGCTTCCTGAAGCAACGAGGGAACGACTACTTTGAGTACAACTCAGCCGGTCTGCTGACGAAGGTGTACAACAAAGCCAGTGGGTGGAGCATCAAGTATCGCTACGATGGCCTGGGCAGGCGAGTTTCCAGCAGAAGCAGCACAGGTCACCACCTGCAGTTCTTCTATGCCGACTTGTCCAGCCCCACTCGGGTCACCCACATGTACAACCACTCCAGCTCTGAGATTGCTTCGCTATACTACGATCTGCAGGGACACCTGTTTGCCATGGAGCTGAGCAGCGGCGATGAGTTTTACGTGGCTTGCGACAACATCGGCACTCCTCTCGCTGTGTTCAGTGGTTCAGGCCTCATGATTAAGCAGATTCTCCACACGGCATTCGGAGAGGTTTACTTGGACACCAATCCCAGCTTCCAGATTATAATTGGCTACCAGGGAGGACTGTATGAGCCTCTTAGCAAACTGGTCCACATGGGCAAACGGGATTACGATGTCCTCGCTGGCCGCTGGACAACACCGGACAGAGAGATCTGGAGTCATCTCAATAACAATCGCATCGTTCCATTCAACCTGTACATGTTTAAGAATAACAACCCACTCAGCAATAATGAGGAGACAAAGTGCTACATGACAGGTAATTCGTCCTCCCATGGTTCACTCAGACTAAAACCGAATGACAAATATGATGAGACAGTTCTATTTTTCTATACACTTACAACATGGGAGGAGACAAGAAATTTACCATTCAAGAAAGTTTTTCATAAATCATGAACAAAAAAAAATAGTTTTCCTGAAGTATAAATGTGTACAAAGAGTAACAACCCAATATTTTTGTGGAATCAGATTTAAAAAATAAAATAAAATAAATTTAATATAAAATACTAAATTCACATTTAGTAGATGTTTAAGAGCTCCCTCGCTGATGTCGGGCTTCAGTGTGTTTATGTGCATCTCCACCTCTGCAAGCGCCCAGCGGCTATCATTTTGAAAATGCTCAAAGGGAGCCGTGCTTTATGGCCGGGCCCTCTCTGCTGTTGAACACTCAGATCCTTCACAGAAATACTCTCTGTTCCTTTGTGTTAGGGGGAGGACAAATGACAGTGAAAGCACCGCAGTGGGGAACAGGAGGGCACAATGGATTCATAGAAATCATAGCCAGGGCTGGTTGCATCAACCTTAGAGCCTGGAAGGGAAACTATGTTAACGATACCCAGTAAATTCTCTGTAGTTAAAGGAATTCTGCAATTATTTTCTTTGTTTTACCTGCATAATATGGATAGGGAATATGGTACTTTTTTTTTCACTCTCATTTCCTCTCCACCGTGTCGAGAGGTAAATTAAGCCCCTTTTTTGTTTAATTGGGATCCAGCCTTCAACTTCTTTTGCTCCAACAAAGTCATTTAACTTCCTTCCAATGAGAGCACCGTTCAGCTTCACAGTCCTCCATAAGGGGCTCTGAATACTAAACAGACCCATAGATATACTGCAGCAGGTCTGCCTCAACTGTGATTGATGGCACTGACATTTAAATTCCATTCACTAAATGACTGTGGTCCTTTCATTGTTCCCAAACAAATTCTTGTTTAAAAAAGCTTTGTTGTGCGCCACAGTGTTGTATTGGCAATCTGTTGCCACCCATGTGCCGTGGCAGTGACTCTGCTGTCAATAACAGGAGCAGGATACAAATACCTGCAACTGAACAGGCTTTTCTCTCCGACATGTTGCTCTCTGATCTTAAAAATGATCGCATTGATAGAACTTTGTAAAAGTATCATTACTTATTTATTTTCTTTTTTACATTTTTCACATTGAGAACAGAAACCTTATTTTTTGTTAGTTTTATTTGATAAACCCAACACTTAAACCCAACAATTACAAATTTGGGATGGGAATAAAAGGTATATATGGTTGTGTTCAGTTTTTGGATTGTTTGTATACCCACTTTTCTATTACCCCAAATAAATTTTAAGAAAGCATAATTGGTAAAAAGAATCCTGTTGTGTATGATGTAATCACAGTTAATTAGAAGATGGCTGTATCTAAACTAGGGATGCAAACAATTAACAGACTTATTATTGTCAATTCATAGTTTATTAGATTAAAATTTGTTCCATTCTATTAATTAATGACATCCTCTTAGATCTACTTTCAGTGTTGTAATGTGGCCGCCATCCAGAAGAAGGCGCCACTGCTCGTTCTTAAGCGGGACCATTTGTAAAAGAAAATATGGCAAAGCCATACCTGAAGGAAAAAGTCCTGTGAGGGACGCACAATGCACTTTATGCAGACAGGTAGACTGCTGAATTTTGAATTGTTTGCATTCGATTTTATTCAGGTACGACAGAATAAAGCGGTCAAAATAAGAAAAACAATACTACTTTTTGATTTTCAGTCGTACATATTTTTAATAAAACACACTGAAGTTTCTGGTTTTGACATGACAGAATCTGAAAAGATTCAGGGGGGAAGTGAGTATTTCAGCAAATAACGTGAAAAGTGGATTGCAGCAGTTCTAACAACCACCGTTTTGGCTGCTGCTTTTAGATGGATTGCATTATCGTGATTGCTCGGAGTTAAATCTTGGAAATGTCACTCGCCTCCCCGCGCATCTCATTAGAGAAATAGTACTGTTGGAGGAACCCACTGAGTGTTCAAAATATCTTTCTGTTGAAGTCTCGGGTGACATGAAATTACAGTCCATAATTAGCTGCAGACGTGCTCAGATGTTGTTTCTGGAATCCAGCTGTGTGTCATTAGTGGGGCATCTGCAGGACTGGACATGAATCACCAACATCGTCTTGAGTGTTCAGGATAGCTCATCCACTCTTACAGACAAATGAAGTGCTCCTCCTGACTGAAGAGCATTTCAAGAAGGCAGCCACTTAACTACAAAATGTCAACTGATCAGATTTAATAAATTAATCTTGTCTGTTCCTCCTTTGTTGTCTTTTTCCAGAAGTTTAACTTTTTTAACCTCTCCTCCACAGATGTGAACAGCTGGCTTGTGACCTTTGGCTTCCAGCTGTATAATGTTATCCCCGGCTATCGTAAACCGAGCACAGAGAGCATGGAGCCCTCCTACGAGTTAGTCCGCACCCAAATCAAGACACAGGAGTGGGACAGCACCAAGGTAGTCACTCATCTATCTCAGCTTTCACCCTAAAGTATTGCCTTGTGCTTTTGTCCCCTTTCCTTTTCACCGTCATTAGCAAATGAGTATGCTCTTTGTTGCCACATTCCCAGAGGAGCTGCTAACTACCAAGCCAAACATGGCCCAGTGAGCCAGGTCTCAGCCCCCTCATCCCCATCTTGGGGAATGGGGTCAGGCTAAACAGTTCTTGTAATTGTCCTGCCATTAGGGAAATTCACTCTCCATTCCCCTCCACCAACGGCCATCGATTTCGTCTCGGTTATACTCTGCCGGCTAAGGTCTGAGAAGTAGTATACAGGCTCTGATTCTCACTTGTATCAGCCCTTTTAGGTAGCCCCCAACTCACTTGAATTATTGAAGAGGCCACTGTTGTTTTCATGGGGTTGGTTACAGCCAGACAAGTGAATGGCACAGGAATGGATTTGTGTTGCATGACACTCCAGCTGTTACCCTAACACAGAGAACTTGTTTTTGAAAAATGTGTACATTGAAAGCTACTGGGTTGATATTTAAAAAAAAAAAAAAAACGTTATACGTGAGCTATTCTAGCTTCCATTTTAAGTTATCAATCCTTAAAATGGAGTTTTAAGTTATCAAAACTTAAAACTCCATATGTTATAAGTTATCAACTTATAATTTACCACTAAAACAAAATTATGCTAAAGCAGAATTTGAGGTAAAACAAATTATGTTGACCCCTCTGTGCCACCTCACTGGTCTGACCAGCCTGAAATGGGTACCAAGTCATTATTTATGTGGTTGTTTTTTGTTATATAATTTAAAGGGCACATGTAATTTTTCCTTCTTTTCCCTTTCAGTTGTGTCCATGCTTGTTGCTTTCCAAGTCTAATGTCGATAACTGAGTAAAAAAGAAAGACCGGAATAAAGTGAACTCAGGACAGTTGAGAGCCAACTGCTTGACCATGATGTCTGAATTTGATTTATTTGTTTCTTATTTTCAGTCTCTTCTGGTTTTCTAGCTCTTGAGTAAGATGCTATTTGCCCTTGAAGTAGACTTGACTCAACTTTCCAAAGCAGATTAAAATGTAACAGGGATTTCTGTATTTCTTGGCACAGACATTTCATATGTCTCATGTGTAGAGCATTACCATAAAGGTAAAAACCACAGCGGTGTCCTCATCTTGCCTGGGCTGCTGTTGGAAGTGTTCCTGTGGAAATCTCCTGGGACTGAGTCATCCGGTGCTAACAACCCACAGAAATCTTTGAACTCACCAAAGTTATCAACCTACAAAGGAGAAGCAACACAGAACTCAAACAACATCCCATCTATTTTCAGTTCAGACGTTTCAAAGTTGTAACAGGCTTTTCGCCTTCTCTGTTGAAATGAAACACTAAAAATGCAAGTCCATATCTTAATATGTTTGGTTTTAGGAAAATTTCCTGTTTCTTTCTATCAGAAAACAGAACATTTATACATCTAAATTAAAAGATTTATCTACAAAATGCAGCTCCTCAATTATTTAGAGACCTAAATAGCTCAAACTGTGTAATCATTAAGGCTTCGAATTGTGAGGTTAGCCTCGTTTTGAAGTTTTCCGTCATGTTTTTGAGGAAGATTCGCCTTCAGCACACCTCTGGATCCATATAATTAGTCCTCATCCTGTTCATGAGCTGTTGTGTGGTATTTTTATCCAGAATCCCTTTTTCTGAAAGGATGCCCTGAGATGGCTAATGCCAGGTTGATCCTCACTGCAAATGGCCAGATAAGCCCAGGAACATATTGGGCCCTTTCAGGAATCAATACAACTTTAAAACTGCATGTTGTACATCTATACCTTGGTATTTGATTGTATTTTATTCAGAAAAAAAAAAGAAGGAAAGAACAGCTCCCGTTCTATCTCTGTCTGCTTAAGCCCCCGTTTTGTGATGCTGCTCGATCCAACGCAGAGATTGAAAAGTGCCGTGAGCAGACGGAGAGATGAGGTCTGCGATGCGCAAGGCTCTATCTCTCATTCAGGGTTTTGCTGGAGGCTCATTGCACCCCCTGCTATGTGACTGATGCGTCTCTTGGAGTTTCCCTGGAGGCTGTTTGAAGTAAAGTGGAGGACTTTGCACTTCGTCCCCTCTCCCTCGGCCCTCAGAACAACTGAACAGGTCACTGCTTGTGAGGACCTCCATAGCACATGTGCCTTTTCGTCTCCTCCGTTTGACATGTGTTCATCCAGGATGTGATGCAGTGTCATGTCAACCGATGGTCAGACGTGCTGCATGCTGCAGAGCGCTCTGCCCCCCACACCAATCCCTCAACCCACAGCCACCCTCTAACCAGAGTCAGAACTGGAAAACTGTCAGGAAGGCTTTGCATGTTACTACTTGGCAGGAACTCCTCAGGATACGCGGAGCCTCGTATGTTGGCTGGTGACTTGAAGGCATTTTTAAAGCCGTTTGGTTGCTGCTTACGTGCACGCAGGCGACTGCCTCGTTGTTTTCTGGCCAGCTTCCATTTCGCATCATCCTCTGGGTTTTTTTTTTTTTTTGTCTTTCTTTTAGAGGAACATCTCTTGTCACGTAATATTAGGACAAAGCATAAACATTGGCTGGAGGGGATGTGATATCTCCTTTGATCCCTTGCAGAATGAGTTGTGCTGCATATTTCAGTTACCAAAAATCTCCTGTTTCAGATTAGGCCCAGCAGTGCTTTTAGAAGACAGCAGTTTCACTAGCTTTTTTTTTTTTTTTTTTTTCAAATTTTTATGATCAGAGAGATTTGCAATCTCTGACAAACACGTCCGCTGTTACCTTGACTAGAGATGTACTGACAGGAACAGAACATGATGGATCTGTTTTCTGGCCATTAAAAAAGCTGTTTCATCAACATTTTGTGAGAAAATACTCATGAGACCCAGCAGTGACATTCAATCAAATATGAATTTTGCATTTTTATTTCAACTTACTCAACAAGAAGGAGGTTTTAAGCAATGCCATACAGATTTTTGTTGGACTTTCTGTAAACTGATGGAAACTGTTCTTGTAAAGTTAGCGAGCAGTAAATATTGTGTGTAAAGTTTTACACTTTATAGTGACTTGCTAGACAATCCATACTGCTACTCCACATTTTTCCATTACAATTACAAACTTGGAATTGAATTTATTAGACTTTAATATGACAGACCAACACAAAGGAAAATTGTGTATTTTTTACAACTTATTTTTCAGAGCAAATTCCAGTAAAATACTATCAAGTTTGAGATTATAATGTGACAAAATGTGAAAAAGTCCAAGTGAGATTCTTTTGTAAAGCAATTTGTTTCTGTTTCATTGATTTCAAACTACTCCTGGTGCTGTTCTCAGCTGGCGCTGCGTGGGCTGAGACTAACCAGTCTTGTCTTTGTTTTGCAGTCTTTGCTGGGCGTTCAGTGCGAAGTTCAAAGGCAGCTCAAAGCTTTCGTCAAGCTGGAACGCTTTGGTCAAATCTACAACGCCAAAAGCGCAGGATGTCCCCAGACAGAGGGGAAGAAGATCTTCGCCTCCGGCGGCTCCATCTTTGGGAAGGGGGTGAAGTTCGCCATCCGAGACGGCCGCATCAGCACCGACATCATCAGCCTGGCCAACGAGGATGGACGCCGCATGGCCGCCGTTCTGAACGACGCGTTCTATCTTGAAAACCTTCACTTCACCATCGCGGGGATGGACACCCACCATTTTGTCAAGCTGGGCTCAGTGGAAGGAGACCTGGCACTCATTGGCATGACGGTTGGCCGGCGCACGCTGGAGAACGGTGTCAACGTCACCGTGTCTCAGGTCAACACCGTGCTGAATGGCAGGACTAGGCGCATAACCGACATCCAGCTGCAGCATGGATCGTTGCTCCTCAACACGCGATACGGCGGCAGCGTAGACGAAGAGAAAGCCCGCATTCTGGAGCTGGCCCGGCAGAGGGCCGTCGGCCAGGCCTGGGCCCGGGAGCGCCAGAGACTCAGAGACGGGGAGGAAGGCTCAAGAACCTGGACTGAGGGAGAGAAGCAGCAGCTTCTGGGCTCAGGGAAGGTGCAAGGCTATGACGGATACTATGTGGTTTCAGTTGACCAGTACCCCGAGCTGGCAGACAGTGTCAACAACATCCACTTCATGAGACAGAGCGAAATGGGCCGAAGGTGACATGAACACGAGGCTGTCGGATAACGGACTCCGATGTAGGAAATGGGACTTCTTGCCAAAGACAGTTGTGTACATGACCACACTTTTTTTTTTTTGACTGTGCCCAACTTGGTTTTTAATATGCTGTAAACAAGATGACAGTTGCAAACAGTTGCACTGCACTGACAGAAGAGTGCCCTTCTCCCTTCTGAGGATTCTTTACCAGTCTTTGCCCTTCAAGTGCGGCTGCTAGAGGATGAAAATCTGTGATGTTTTTTGGCTTATTTTTGTGACTCCATTTCCTCATACCTGTTGGTGATTCTCTTCAAAGGAATCTGAGGGGAGTTTTGGTGATCCTTTGTGTTTCTCCGTCTCTCTCTCTCTCTCTCTCTGCTAACAGACTTTTGCAGATTGTAATTCACAAGCCTGCTCCATTCTGCCTTTTTCTGCGCCTCAGCCAAGGAGATTCCATCTCTTTTAATCACTCCTTTTTTTATACTTGAAGCCCTCATAGCCCCTGTCATCCATTAATAATGAGAGAAATTGCTGTTGGCCGTAATGCCCTTCATCAAAACCACAGCTGAACTTGTCAAAGCACCTTCATTTGTGTGATGTCTCGGAGTTCTACGAGAGGAGGCTTTGTGCTCATTTGTGGTCTTAAGGTTTCTGTGCACCCTGAAATGTGCATGTCGGCCTTTTTTATTAAGTACAAAACCTGCAAAAATGCTTAATGACAGCGCCTTGCAGATGGTAGATCATTACCTGTTGGGCTTTTTCACATTTTCTAAAGTTTCTCTACAAGCATCGGCATATTATTCTGGATTTTATTGGATAAATCAACATGGAGGCCTGTTTTAAACAGAGAAATCTAAAAGGCTTTCATCTCTCTTTAACAAATGAAACCTTAAAAGTCTGTCATACTTTATTTAGCGTCCATTTCTCTTGTACCCCTAAATAAAATCTCCTGCAACCAACTCCACCAGTCTGTATTTTCAGTATAAATTCAGCTGTTATGTGATCTCAGTGGTATGTCAGAGACTGTTTTTGAACAAAGTAACATAAAACAGATGAAATACCTTTCTGATGTGATCTAAATATGAAAAAGCTCAACAGACATGATCATTTCACAGAGCTCTGCAGGCCTAAATTGAATAATTGTGCAATCTCAGTCAATTAGAATATTATTGAAAAGTAAATTAGTTCAAAAAGTGAATCATCTTACATTATTCAGATTCATTAAACAGAGTTATATATATTTAAGTTTGTATTTCTGTTATTTTGTCGAGCTGGCTTTTGTTGTTCCAGACATAGAAATGGTTGTCTGAAAATGTTTTGGGAAATTTATGAAGTATACATTTTTAATGAATTTTTTTTTAATGCAGTACCACCCATAGGCGAAATGCATGCCTATGGGTGGTACTGCATTGTGTTACCATTACAAAATGCATTGTAATGGTAACACCTTTAAAGAGTAATCACTGTTCTGTAAATTCCCAACTCGGTTGGCATGCTAAGAGACACAACAGCGCCACCTTGGCAGGATGTGGGGAACTGAGTGCGCAGGAAGGGGCGGGGCTGAGGGTGAACCAACTCATAACTGCTTGCAGTTCTAGTCTGTAATTTTGGTAATTCTGGTTTTCAGGCTTTCAGAAATTGCAAATGGTTCATTTTTAATTCAGAAGTGTTTTTTTATGGGCATGTTTTATGGGACAGTCATTACCTTCTTTAAGTGACCTTGAGTGTTATGAAAGGCAATTCTAAGTAAATGTATTATTATTATTATTTATTACGCCATTGTTGTTGGCTTAACAGTTATTAATGCTGGCTGTTCATATGACACTCCATACAAACACAAGAAAGTTTAGTGGGAAGAAGTAGATATAAAAGCAACAGTGATTTTAAAGCAAGTCTATTCAAGAATTGCAGGGAAATTTACAAGGCATTCAATGTGAAAGAAAATCTGCTAAAGGTCAGTTTTATCCCTCTTCCTTTGTATACTTTTTATGTGTGACACGTTTTCCTCCTTCTTAATTTTCTCCTAATATGCTTGGAAATAGGTGCATGTGAACACCCAGCTTTATAAGCAAAGGTCTTTAGTGGAAGAATTTTGTTTTGTTTTTTTTAGCTACAAATAATTTTCGTAATTAACTTTTTTTATGATATTCTAATTAACTGAGATGCACCTATAGTAAAAGAAACAAAGATATGATATTGGGTTTTTACTTTTTGTGTTCCTCTTTTCAATAAATTTTGAAAATTCGAAATTTAGGATAGATTTCTTTTTGGTACGTGGTCAGACAACTCAATCATAAAACTACACGAAGAGCCAACCCTGTAAGAAAATACTGTGGAACTATTGTGTGTATTAAAGAACAAAAAGGTATTTTCTGGGACTGGTTTTGAACTATATTTTCATTTTGTTTTATAAATAGCTATATGAATTAACAGTATAACAAATGTGAATTTAAAAATAATGTGAATTATTGTCCCTTTTATTGTTGATTGTTGTACTTGAACAATACTTGGGGAGGTGTTTGAACACATGGAATAAAACAATGAGGAGGGTTTTAGTGAAATCCCTTACTGTGTATTTCATTAGACTCACTGCTTCTTTTTTTTTTCATGAATCTCGATTTCCTTGTGTGAAGCACTGAGGAGTTAAAGTCAGTATTCCACAACACAGCGCCCAATCCGATTAAACTTTGGGTGAAAATGGTTTTAAATAGTGCGAGGCTAGCCAGAAGGTCAAAGAAAGCAGTTAATTCAGTCATACATGCTCCATTAGCATATTGGCTGCAGAGGTAAATGGGCTTTGGATCGTACTGTGGGTCTGATGAAAGATACAAATTGCCTTTGGCCTAAGGGCTGCCCGCAGGTCAGCATAGAAAGTGCTTTTATTCTCCAGGATAGGGCTCCTCTTAGTTGGAGGAAATGCATTTGACCTGCAGGTGTTCTGGTTCTCGTTCACAGACTAAAGGTTGTCTATACACACCAACTTTTGCCACATGGACACTTTTTGGCCCTCGTACATCTGTGACCCCCCACCCCACCCCCTCTCCTATACACACCTTCTCTGTTCATGCCTCTCCCCTGGTGGATACTGCAAAGGACAGTTTACTTGTGCTCATTTAAAAATGTCATGATGTGAAAACTCACAAGGAGACAATTTTGAGAGTTGTGACATTGATTTGACTTCTGGTACCGTTTTGAACTATGCCAAGCCACTTCACAGTCTTGACTGTCATTTTCCGATCAAGCATATAGACTTGTCTGTGTGTCTATAGGTGGTGAGAGCATGATTGAGTGTCTCAATCTGTACAAACGATTAAGCAAATTGGACAAGACTTTTTTTTTTCTTTTTTTTTTTGCTGTTTTTTTATGATGTTGGTTGATTCAGTGGCATTTTGTTCCTGAAAAACAATATGTATGTTCAGCATAATATGAATGAAGGATATTTGCATTGTGGAATATTGCACTGATAATTGTTGCGTCATAAGACTGTATCTTTTTCTAAAAGTTTTTGGACTCATTTTGAGTTTCGGTTTGTTCTCAACACTGTGTTTTTAGCGCTTCTTCTGACTGTGTAAATATGAGGACATCCAAGTAAGCTGTAAATAAAATGCAAATGTAGATACCTCTTAGAGCTACATTGGTGACCCTGTGTAGTCTTAAGGTAGAAAAAAAAATAAAGGGAATATTTTGTGTTTATGTTTTGTGTTGATCCTAAATTATTATTTACCATACACAATATAAGGAAACAAATCCAATTTTACAGGAACTCTAAGAGAAAGAGAGGTGTTCATCCTAATTTAAATTTAATATAGTCCCTTGAATAAGAACTGTTCTCACTTTGTGTTGTGAGCATTTAGCTTCCTTTAAATAATTTTTTCTAGGTAAGTTCTAAAATAAAAATCTGTAAAATATGTTAGATATTGGTATTCTGCTCCCTGAGATAGTACTTTATAGAGCCACTTAAAAATATTGCTGCAAGTTTTTTTTTTCACCACAATGGACATGTGGCTGGCCTATTCCCGATTCAGTAAAACAAAATCAAAAATAAAAACACTTATTTGTGTGTTTTTTGATAGAGCCTGTCTAAAACATGCAATAAACTGAACCACATTGCGACTTAAAACTTTGTTTTTGGTGTTTGCAAAGCAGCCAATCCAGAACCGGCATTTATTTTCCTTGCTGCTGATTGGCCGTACCCACAAGAAAAGAGGTAAGAAACACCGTATCTATGGACCTTACCAAGCTCCGCCCAGAAACGCCCTAGAAAATCCCACGTGGCTGCATGTCTCACAAACAAAGCCTCGCGGA